>NW_007044784.1:11197-36029 GCF_000164805.1 Carlito syrichta
AGCCCCGCTGACACACGCCCCTGGCCGCGCCCACCCCTGGCCGGCTGCTGCATGCACCTTGGACGAGCACGTCGAAGTCCTGGCCGTCCGCACCAGCCACGTTGGTGGCCACGCACAGGTGGGCCCCGAGTCCGAGGCCTGCGTGGGCTGCATCTGAAGCAGCCGCGGTTCCCCAGGACCTGGAGCCCTGGGCTGGGGGCCACGGGCTGGGAGAGGACACGTGGCGGGAGGGGATCAGACATGAGGGGCCGGAAGCACCAGCAGAAGTGGACTTACATATTTTTTAAGCGTTTTTCCCCTCCCACTGAGGGAGCTTTTCTGTCCTCAGTAAATGCCGCTTTCTCAAAAAAAAATCTATTTTTTTTAGTTGGGGGTCTCACTCTATCTCCCAGGCTGGAGTGCAGTGGCACAATCACTGCTCACTGCAGCCTCCACCTCCTAGGCTTAGTGATCCTCCTGCCTTAGCCTCCCGAGTAGGTGGAACTACAGGCACACCTGGCTAATTTTTAAAAAAAATTTTTTGAGTTGGATGCTAGAGTGCAGTGGCACGCTCGCAGCCACCGCAGCCTCGACCTGCTGGGCCCCGGCGATCCTCCCACCTCAGCCTTCCAAGTAGCTGAAACCAGAGGCATGTGCCACCACGCCTGGCTAATTTTTTAATTTATTGTAGACCTGAGGTCTTGCCAAGTTGCCCAAGCTAGTCTCAAACCCATGGGCTCATACAATCCTCTCACCTCGGCCTCCCAAAGTGCTGGGATTATAGGCGTGAGCCACAGCACCCAGCTTTAAAAAAAAAAAAGTCTTCCTATGTTACTCGGGTTGGCCTCGAACTCCTGGGCTCAAGCAATCCTCCTGCCTCAGCCTCCCAAAGTGCTGGGATTATCAGCATGAGCCCCTGTGTCCAGCCAATAAACTTTTTTAAAATGCAACATAAGTAGTAGGTACAGCCGAAGCTTTGCAAAATGCACACGGTATAAAGAGTGGAAGAGAGGTGAGTGGGTGGTAAAGGCAGAGTTCAATATCTATGAGACTCATTCTCTGGAGAGAGTTGGATTTCTTATTTTTAAAAAAGTCAAGGGTAGGTGGGCCCAGACCAGCTCTGGAGCCAGATGCTTTAAGGGTTGCCTTTTCTGGAAGGTTCCAAGCAGAACTGGCGGGACCCAGAGGTGAGAGCCAGAAGCCGCTGAGTCCTGTGCTCACCTCCCCATCCTTGTGCCAGCGGATGGTGGGCGGGGACGCAGCCCAGCACTCGCACTCCAGGGTCAAGGTGCTGTTGACCTGGGTTTCACTTGATGGCTGAGCCTCAGTGGGCCTGGAGGTTCCTGCAAAATTTGGGTGGGACACTGCCTCTTGGGCCTCAGTTTCCCAATTGTGTGAGGAAGGTGAATATTCAGAGGAGAAAGTGCTTAGGTTGGCTTGTTATTATGTGGGATATTATATACAAACACCAAGAGATTTTGTTGTTGTTGTTGCATGACTTATCAGAACTTTTACTAAGCAGATGTTCACGGCGGGTCTCTAGGAGGAAGCGGAGCAGGAGGCCTTTCTCAGACTTATTTAAATCTTTTCCCACCCCTCAGGAGCACCCCATTTGACCTGTGTTTTGGGGCGCACTCTTTGGGAGCCAGCAGCTCAGGGCCAGAGATCGTGGGCATGTGCTGGGCAGCGGCAGAGGGCCAGACCAGATTCCCAGGACACGAGCCAGCAGGCATCTTACCCGCCAGCAGGTAGGGGTCCTCCCCGGGCGACGGGTTCCTCCCCTCGAAACCCTGGACGGCCGGGGCGGGACCCGGTGGCTTCACAGAGCAGCGTCCTGGGGCTGTGCAAGGTGGCAGTGACGCCAGCCAGGAGTCCGAGTCTCCGACGAGCTCGGGGGCGCTGGACACAGAGGGCAAGCAGCACTCAGGAGGCAGTGGGCCAGCTGCCCCTCCCCCACCCACTGCCCGCCCCCTGCCCCGGATCCCCTCAGATTGGGAGTCTGAGGAGTGACCGGAGGGAGCTGCTCCCACCGAAGCTGCGGCACCCAGTGGGGAGCACGTGGGGCCGCCGGCTGGGCTCTGGAGTCAGGAGGACCCCCGGGGCCTCGGCTTCCCCCGCCCTCAGAAGGACACCAGGATTCAGCAAGAACACGCGTGGAGTGCCGAGTCCAGTGCCGGGTGGGAGCGAGTGCCAGGTGGACGGGGCTGGAGCTAGAATCCGGGGGGCCAGACACAAGCCCTAAACCCACATCTCTACGCTTCCGAAGAGACCTGACGGTAAAGCCACGCTGTCCCCGGGGGCAGGGCCAGGTGAGGACAACAGGGTGAGGCTTGGGATCCCAGCCACGAGGGGGCATGGTGGGGGCTCCCTAAACCCGGCCCTGCCCACCTCTCCTGCCTTTTCCCTTACCACTCCCTGCTTCCACCCTGTGACCCTCCAAGTTCACAGCAGGAGCTCAGTAAATGGAAAGCATGAGGCTGCTCCAGTCACCCTCTGCCTGGCACACAGCAGCTGCCTAATTCCTACTCAGCCTTTCAGGTCCAGCTAAAAGGGCAGGTTCTCTGGGAGGCTGCGCTGACCTCTCCCAACAGCGTTCAAGATCTTCCTGGTCTCTCCCCGAATCCTCTCCACCACATATGAGTCACGCAGGACTGCAACTGCCTACTCCCCCAGGGCCGAGAACAGAGTAGGGAACAGTAAATGTGAAATGGAGGGAGGAGAAGTGGATTGGGTGACAGGTGGGTTGCTACCAGTCTTGACTTTGAGAGCAGTGTTGGTGGCTTCCTGCAACAGCAGTCCTCATCAGAGCCCCAGGTCCAGAAAGAACAGGGAGGACCCAGGAGCACAGCTTGGAAGCTGTGCCTGGAGATTGAACTGGCCTTGCCCTCTCCAAGCTGACCCGTCCTGTCCCCGACCCCCCAGCCAGCTGCCAGTCCTTACCCAGCACGGAGAGCGCACGCCTCCTCTCTGCTCTCCCGGCCACATGCTCAGCCTCACGGCTGCAGCGTCCAGCGTGGGCAACCCCTGCCTGTTCCACACGCAGGCTCTGCCCTTGGCTTTGCAGCCACAGTCCAGGCTGGGCCCCCACAGGCTGGCCGCCCCGCCTCTATGTCGCTGTTGGCGGGTGCTTCCCAGCGGTGTTGCACTCCAGGGTGACCCCCCCCCGGGCCACGGAAGCCTCTGTGGGGGACTCCTGTGGGCCAGAGATCTGAGGAGGAACTGGGGTAGGAAGGAAGCGTGTCAGAAAAAGCTGCTGGAGCCACCAGGCACACGCCTCCTGGGGACACCCTCGCTGCCCCTCGCTGCTCCCGGGATGTGTGTGCTCACCTCCCTGGTCTCTGTTTTCCTTCTCTACGATGGGGCCACAACTGTTCCCACTGCTGCCTCTCCCACACCCTGAGGGTCACAGGGGGGCCTGCTGCTTATGGACAAGCTCACAGTTCAGCCCTTTCAGGATCTGTGGGAGTTTTTCTTCCTCAACAGTCAGAGGGGGCCAGACGCGGTGGCTCACGCCTGTAATCCCAGCACTCTGGGAGGCCGAGGTGGGAGGATCACTTGAGCCCAGAAGCTGGAGGCTGTGGTGAGCCGTGATCGTGCCACTGCATCCAGCCTGGGCAACTGAGACCGACTCAAAGAAAGAAAAACACCGGAGCTTCCTGGGGCTGCAATAGTCATTGGGACTGGCTGGGAAAGCATCCTTCCACGATGGCCTCTCTCCCAGAGGGTGGACAGCACTGCTCTGGGCTTCACTTTCTAGACTGATCCTTCCAGGCTGAGACGGGTCACGCCCTCACGGCCTTGGTCTCCACCACACACAGGGGCTTCGTGTGAAATGTACGATCCTTCCACGTTTCCAGCCGTGCCATCATGCGACATTTCCCCTCTGGGCCACTGGGAGGCGAGGAGCAGCAAGAAGCTGGAGGAGAGGGAGGGGTCTGCAGGAGGCCATGGAGGCGCATGTCATCATCGCCTCGGCTCGGTCCTGTCCTGCTCCCTGTGGGACGACGCCCGCCCAGCCAGCCATGCTCCCGCCACGCTCACCACAGCCCTTCCAGCCCAGCTGGCTCACCCACCATGCCCCTCCAGCTGCTGGTCCTGGCTGCTGTTCCCCGCCACGTTGCTGCACTCTCAGGTGTACGTTCCCTCCTGGGCCAGCCAGGCCTGTCCCAGGTACAGCAGCCTCCGCACAGCCGACACCTGCGCGAGGCCGGCCCCTTCCCCTGACAGGGCTGACCTGGGCGCCGTGAGAGAGAAGGCCCTGGTCCAGGACATTTGCAGAGACACAGGGTCTGTCCGTGGGGATGTCTGTCCTCCCTCCCATTCTTGCCAACTCCTGCTTTTCCTCTGAGGGTCCACCTAGACATCGCCTCCTCCAGGAAGCCTTCCCCAAGCGCCACATATGGTCCTGGCACCCCCCCCCATTAATCCCTCCCACCCCCGAGCTTCTTCCCATCACAGATCTGCCTGCAGGTGCCCTGGCTGAAGCCCACTCTGGCCTGGGTCCCCAGAATGGCGAGCTCTGCTTCAGTTTCCCCCTGGGATACTTAGTGGCTCACAGGGCTTAGCACACAGCAAGACAGCATGAAGGCAGCTGGGTGATCGGCCCATCCAGCTAGGGACCTGAAGGGGGAGACCAGGAAGCTGGCAGAGCCCTTGTGGGGTGGGGGTCTTCTGTCAACCTGGAGTAGCTGGATTCAACCCATCTACACCTGCCTGGAGAGGAGCAGACCTGCGGGCGTGGCAGGGAGGGGCCCCGTGACCGCCTGGCAATGCATCCTCCCTCTCCGCCCCGGTGATCTCAGCCCGCCCTGTGGCTCCCGCACTGCTGCCTGGTCCAGACCCCTGCTCTGAGCTCAGACACCTACTTCTTGCCGTCCTTGACATTTCACTGGGCGTCTGGCAGGCGTCTCCCAACACCCACCCCCCACCCCTGCCCCGGGGCCTCCATCTCAGCAAGGGCAGCTCCGGGCTCCGGTCGTCCTGACCCCGCCCTTCCTCTCACGTCCCCGGGCACCCGGCATTCCTGTGCCAGGACCTTTGCACCTCCCACCACCTCCGCCCAGAACGCTTCTCCGGCGACAGTCTCATGTTCGTCCCTTCCCTTCCGCAAGCCTGCGGGTCGGACGACCCTGCCGCCCGACGGACCACTGTGACTGCGACTCTCAGCCCACCTTCCTGGCGCGACACAGCACGACCACCCGAGGGCCTGGGCCATCCGCCAGCTTTTCGTTGGTGATCTGACCTCCCCACCAGCAGCGTGGGGGTTTGTCTGTTTTGTTTTGACCAGTGCTGTATCCCCACTTTCTAGAACAGGGTCGCACAGACAGGCCCTCGATAAACATCGGTTCAGTGGAGTCCAAGTATTTACCGAGCACCCGTTCCATACCAGGCACTGAATTTGAAAATCAGGGGTTGCCAAGACGGTGCCTCACAGACTCATGGCGGAGGAGACAAGGACTAAGATGGGTGACTTGACCAGGCATCACACGGGGGCTGCAGCAAGGAGGCCCCTCCCCAGCCTGGCTTGTAAATAGAGATGCGGTCTCACTATGTTGACCACAGCTGGTGTTGAACTCCTGAACTAAAGTGATCCTCCTGCCTCGGCCTCCCAAAGTGCCAAGATTACAGGTGTGAGCTACCACACCTGGCCAATTTTGGCTACATGGATTAACTAACATGCATTATTAGAATTGACCTTGCCTGTTTTTTCTTGCTGAGTTCAGTGCAGCTACAAAAGCATTTTAAATTAAGTAGATGGTTTGTGCTGGTGGACTTCGTTATGCTTCCGTGGGACCAAGGGGCTCTGGGCATGTCTATTCAGCCCCTCCTCCCTCCCCCAGCCCACAGCCCTGGGCTGGCACTGCCACTCCCTTCACCTCTGCTCCCAGCACCCACGGGAGGTGACCAGAGGGGGAGCCGGTGCCACCCAGTCCTACCGACCTGGAGGCCAGGGGTCCCCACCGCCAACACGGCGTTTCCATCCTTCAGCCACATCGGTGTGGGGCTGGGGGCACCAGTGGCATTGCAGGTCAGCCGGATGGGGTGTTGACGTGCACAGGGCCTGGCAGGTTGGGCGGCAGTGTGATTCGAGGGGGCACTACAGTACGGGATGACACGGGACATGGGCTGAGCCCCTCTGGGGGCAAAGCAGGCAGGGCCACTGGCTGAGTACCCCATTCCCATTCCTCCAGGGGTGCCCAGCCTGGGAGGAAGCAGGAGCGGCCATCCAGACACAGGCAGCCACCCTACAGTCCTTTGGGAGGCTCATCCTGTCCTTTCTGCACCTCCAGGGGGCTTCCACAGAGGGGAAACGGGCTCAGAGAGGACAAGTCACCTGCCCAATGTCGACCCGCTAGGAAGTAGCAGAAGCAGCACCCGACCTCAGGCCTCTGGTCAGCAGGAGGTCACTTACGGGGAGGGGGCAGGAAGCAAGGTCCCTGGACATGGCACTTCCTAAAGGCATCCGATGAAACACCATCCTACAGGTAGCCCCTCTTGGGCAGAAAATGGGCAGATGCTTCCGTCATATCTGGGAGGCATGAGCCGTGATGCCCAGGGGCCTAGGCCCCCGCCCAGCTGTCCACTGCTCTTAGGATAAAGACCCAACCTCTCCCATAGCCCATGAGGCCCGAGAGGTCCTGCCTCCATGCAGCCATCTGCATCATCACGGCTCTCCTCTTGCTGTATTGTAAGCTCCAGGCCCCCAGCCTCCTATTGCTTGTCAAATTCCCCAGGTCTCCATGGCCTGGGGAATTCAGGTAACCAGGTGTCCAAGATACCTCCTGGACTCCCCAGGCCAGGTAAGTGACCCATTACAGGTGCTCAGTTGTACCTCAAATTGTCATCAAGTCATACATCGGAGAATTATCTGATTACTGTATCCTCCACGGGACTGAGAGACCCTAGGTCTGCCTGATTCAGGGCTGTAGGCCCGGGGTCTGCTCCAGAGCGTGAACTCAATAAATGTGGTTGGGTAGAAGGCAGGTAGATGGAGGAATGGGTGGCCAAATGGATGGGTGGATGGGCAATGGATGGTTAGACGGGTGGACAAACGGATGCCTGGGTGGACAAATGAAGACGGATAGATGGATGGATCAGTGGATGAATGGGCAGATATTTGCATGCATGGCTGTCTGGATGAATGAATCAACTCAGACAGTTGTATGCTTGCACGCACAAATGCAAGGATGGTTGGGTGGATGGCTGCCTGACTATCTGCGTGGGCAGATGGATGGATGGGTGGATGGGTGGGTGAACGCCTGGCTGGGTGGTCAGGTGGATGAATGGATGGATGGGTGGACGGATGGCTGCCTGGCTGCCTAGCTGTTTGAATGAGTATTTGGGTGGATGGATAAATGAATGAGTGAATGAATGGATGGGTGGGCGGGTGGGTGGACATGGATAGGTGGACAGACTAACGGCCAACAAGTGGAGGAAAGGACAACTTTCTGGACACAGCCCCTGCAGGCCCCAGAGAGCCCACCATCGACCCGCAGGCCATGCTGCAGCTCCGGGCTGCCTGCCACGTCGGAGGCCACACAGCAGTAGCTGCCGGCGTCAGAAAGCCGGGCTCGCTCAATGCAGAGAGCTCGCCCATCAGCTGACACCGCCATTCCTGTCTGGTCAGACAGGCTGGCAGCCCTCGAACCAGGAGACATCTGGGGAAGAGAAGAGAAAGGCAAGGGGTTGTGCCAGCCCTTCAGGCTCTGCTGGTGTCATGGGCAACCGAGAGAAGCTTCCGGGATGGCCACTTTTTCCAGGCACCGGAGAAAGCCAGGGATCTTCATGCAGGAAGGGGAGAAGGGGTGAGCAGGGCAGAGTGGCTAGACAGGACTGAGGGCAGAGGGGAAGGAAGCCCTGAAGAGGCAGCCCCAGCCCAGCCCTCGCCCTACCCCCACCCAGACCCCTCCCTGGGAGAGCTCTGGAGGCTCTGGGGGAGCCCAGACCAGCACGTTTTTGCAGCTTCCGTGCATCCTGCGAGGCCCCTCCCAGGACCCAACAGGGGCCCCCAGGAGAAGGGGCCAACATCCCCAGGGCCTGCTGACCCCAGGCAAAGTGGGGCAGGCCTGGTCCCCCCCTCCCTCAGTCCCATGTGCTGAACACGCACATCTGGCCTCAAGCGCCAACCCCTTCCTCGACGGCTGGTCTGGACGGATGGTGGCTTGGAGGTCCTGAGCCTACCCTGTGGCCCCCAGCCCCGTGAGGTTGCAAGCTCTGAGCAGAAGTCCTGCAGGCTTGTTTCAGACCCTGGCACAAGGGCTCTGGGCCGTGGCAATGCCGTGGCCTGAGAGGCGTTGTTGAGAAAGAAGAGAGGGCGGCAGGAGAACTGGGGGGAAGGGCAGCTGTCGTCTCCCCTCTACTCCACAGCCAGAGGGTGCCTGGAGCACTTGCCAGCCTCGTGAGATGGCAAACTGGGGTTGGTTGGGGTGGCTCTCAGCCAGGAGGAGGGACCTCACCGGGAGGGGGCACGCCGGAAGCCAAACACTCCAAGCTCACGGAGGCACTTTCTGGCACTGCCTTGTTGACTGGGCCCGGCTCGATGTTGGGGGGCACTAGGGGGTGACCAGGAGGGAACCAGCTTGGTGATTCTGGGTAGCTCCAATCCCAGCCGTCCCCAGTGCCCTCCCCAGTCTACCCCAGAAGTCCTGGGTAGCAAGGCCTCTAAACGGCTCACGTCCTCTGGCCAAGAAACCCCACTCCTGGAACCAGGCTCAAGAACAAAGAGCAACAGGCTGCAATCCTGACTGCAGTTACACAGAAACCACCCTAGCCACAGCGGGGAGGCAGGATCTCATGCAGGTATGGAGAATGACAAGGCCCAGGGTCTCCCTGCAAACGAACCCCCAAAATGAGAAAAATAAGCCTGAGTAAAGGTGAACTTGGCAAGGGCTGCCACTAAAAACTCCACCAAAAAACCACCACAAGGGGCCACAAGCCGCTGCTTATGCTTCCATTTCAGGACTTTCTACTTCTTCTAAAGTCAAGTGCACAATCACCCCCCACCCCCAGCCCCAAGGGCCTTCAAGGACTGCTGGCCATGCCCAGCCCTGGGCCCCACCAGCGCCCACGTGCACACCCAAAACCTTCAGCGCCACTTCCCCCCTGCTCTCTCCAGCCAGGTTGGTGGCTGCACAAGTGTACACCCCTTCGTCCCTCAGGTCCACCTTCTCAATCTCAGGGAGGTGGGGGTGGCAAAGAGGGCAGAGAGTGTGCCAGGTGGCTGTGTGGGTGGTGAGGCCACGGGGCCCGGACAGCAAAGAAGTCAAAGCCAGGGCGGGGATTGGGAGTGGCCAGGCTGCTGCTGACCCCAGGGGCAGGAGGAGTGAGGCTTGGGGACAAGACTGGCTCTAGGGGTGGAGGCCGAGGTAAAAGGATTGACTGAGCCCAGGGGTTCCAAACCAGCCTGGGCAATTTGGTGAGAGTTCGTCTCTACAATAAAAAATCAAAAAATTAACCTGGTGTGGTGGTGCACACCTGTAGTTCCAGCTACTTGGAAGGCTGAGGCGGAAGGATCGCTGGAGCCCAGCAGGTCGAGGCTGTGGTGGACATGAGTGTGCCACTGCCCTCCAGCCTGGGTGAAAGAGTGAGACTCCAACTTAAAAAAAATTTTTTTCTTGGGCATATACCTACAAGTGGAATACGGTAACTCTATGTTTAATATCTTGAGGAATGTCAAACTGTGTTCAAAGCAGCTACCCCTTTATATTCCCATTGGTAACGTATGAGAGTTTCCGTTTCTGCAAATCAAGTACGGTTTATTACTGACCATCTTCCCCACTCCCAGGTTTATTTAGTTATGTATGATTGACAAATAAACGTCCCTCTTTTGACTCTAGCCCAATCTAGAGGTGGAAAGTACTTAGAAATATCCAGAGTGTATAACTGTAGTGATAATTACTTAGATTCACAGATGGCCTCTTAATGATGGCACGTGTATCAACTTCATAGCACCCCAGTCCCAAAATGTGGTTTAGATAATTTTTTCTGGAAGCAGACGAGAGTCCATTTGTCAGCACTCCTAATTATTAAATGTCATTTAATGGTTTGTTATAAATTATTTTGTCTTTGAGCAATTTAGAGAGGATACATTATTTGCACAAGACGCCTGACTGGCATACTCATGTTTTAAATTTCAGATCAGGTAACATTTTATCTTAACAATAATTTAGCAAATTATTTGATTACCTCTATGTAATTCCTCTACAAAAGGACTTACATGGTGTTCTAACTGCATTAATTTCTGTCTTGTATTTACCAGATTAAGCTGTTTTTTAAAGTGTACCTCACATTTTGTGCTAAACTCCTTGAAAGTAGAGTTCATTTCACATCCCTGTTAGATAAAATGGTTTATAATAAAACCACTGAATTCAACTGTAGGGCAAGGTTCTCGTACACTGGGCTTGTCTTTGTGGTTCCTCTTTTTTCATCCATTACATTTTTTTGTTCGTTGACAATTAAACCCTAGCTCCAGCCTTTTTACTTCTCATTCCTCAAATGTATTTTTGTAGTTAAATATATATTCAGACTGGCTGGGAAAATCATTTGAAATAAGTATTTTGTGCAATAACTTCCTCCCTATATTTACAATAAATCACTTCTCTAGTATATAAAATCATTTTGTTGATAGAAAATCTACTAATCTAAATCATTACATTATCAGATATTTTGAGGAATTATTTAATTTAATCACATTTAAACCCAAGATTATTTGCATTTTGTAATTGCAGAAATTGGGGCTTTTGGTATCTACGTAATTTTGTCAATACAGTAAGGGCTGAAGAGATTAAAAAATAAGACAAATTTCCATAACTTAAGTATTAATAAAAATCAAAACTTCTACAAACAGACCCCTAGCATTTCTGGTGAAGGATCTGCCAAAGAGGAGGAGGAGATGAAATATGTAGTTAAACACTAGTCCCTGGCTCAAACAGCTATTTTTAAAATCTCTATTATATATTGGGTTTTGACAAAAACTCTGTCCTGACCAAACCTTAGTCAGGCTCCTCTGAACATTTATTACTAACCCTTCTTACCAACTAGGCCTTGACCTTCGGAATTCTGTGTCTGTCTTTGCACTGATCAGTTTCGGGAAAAAATTCTCCAAAATTAGTTTAGTGAGAATTCTTAACCCTTGATACCTAGTAGTCATTTTCCATCCTTGGTATCTGATCATCTGATCTGCCTCCAGCAAGAATTCAGTCAAGACAGCTTAGCCAAAATCTTATTCTCATCTGATGTTTCCTTTAGTAATTTTCCACCAACGAACCCTCACCTTGCTCCTTGTCTATAAATCCCCATGTGTTCATGTTGCAACTGGAATTGAACTCGATTCAACTGAAGTCTCTTTGCTTCACTATCCAAATGGTCAGGCGCTATACAGGCAGGGCTCACAGAAGAAACCCAGTCAGACATGTCCACTGTTACGCTTTTAATTTTTTCCCCAGGAAAAAGCAGAGCTTTGTTAAAACACATACAACATTAATTTGTGGTCTGCACGTTGGCCGCCACTGAGAAGCCCAGTATGACAAGACACATTCACGCACAAGCTAAGGTGGTGGGAAGCCTGGAGTGCTCGGGAACAAGAAGAGGTGTGGCCCAGCTAGTGCAGCCTCGGGTCTTCCCACCCAGCCCTGCACCCTAGCCTGGCCCTTCCTGTCTTGAGGCTTCAATTCCCCTATCTTAACAGTGGAAAGTTGGGCTCAGTGCCCCTCTGGGGGTGGAGGAGGGGCTCCAGGCCAAGCTGGAGACGAGGCGCCTCCTCTAGCCCCTGCTCTGTGAGGTCACAGTGCCCACAGTGCCACCTGACCCAGGCAGATTCCACATGGAACCTTTCGGGGGACACTCAGAGGCAGCCAGCAACAGCCACTGCCTCCTCGCCCATGCCCGAAGATCCCACCCTAGAGAAGAGGACCGATGCCTCGTCCGACCAGAACTCAAGGAACGCAGGCATCCTCCCTGAGGATGTTCCAGGCCCAGGAGGTGAGTCGCCGGTCCCACCCTTACCAGTTTACAAAATGAGGCTGTGCTCTCTCCTTGGAGGTGAGCGGGCATTGCCAGGTGCACTTTACTAATGTAGCCACTGAGACCAAAGAGGTTTGAGGGTGGCCTGCCCCAAAGCCTCGCCTACTGTGTGCCAGGCATGGGGACGGGAAACACCATGCTTCGCCAGGGTCCCTGCCCTCATGGAGCTCACATCTAGGGAAGAAGACAGACGCTGAGCCGGGGAAAGAGGGCTTCTGCCACTCTCATCTGTCGGGAGGCCTCTGGCTGCAGGTGACAGAAAGTCTGGCTCACAACGATGCCTGCCCCTGGGCCACCAGAATGGGGGTATTTCCCAAGACAGTACACACAACATCCCTTGGGATGAAGGGAGACATATCAGGACTCGAATGTACATTTGTTTTAGCTCGTCCTCTTTTCATTGATGTTCCTCAGGAATGTATAAGTAAATCTGTACATTTGGGAAGGGTAGATAATAGATCAGCACAACTGGGCTTATCATTTCTTGATAAGCATAAACACATCAGGGTACGATGCCAATGTTGGTCTTTGCCTTAAGAAGTAAAAGGGACTTTTTTGTCCGGCTTGCCAAGAGGTCCCAGGGGGTGGGTTGCTCCAGAGGGCGCTGGTTCTGCGGATCTACCACCCAGGCTCCTGCTGGCCCTCTGCTCCTCCTTCTGGCCCCTCCCCGGTCCCAGGTGACTCCTACCATTCCCGGTGTCCTGCGGAAACACGGCTGCCCAGTCAGAAGAACAGGCTTTGGAAGGAAAGTGGGTCTCATCTCAGCAGCGAGAGACCTGTCTCCAAGTCCCACGCCTCAGAGCTGCGCTTGCCCCTCGCCGCCGCTGCCCTGCAGACTCCCGTCCTTGGCCCAATCACAGCGGGGGGATGGGAGCTACAGCCGGCTTCAGCCAACCAGGACGGTCCAAACCACACGGGGAGAGAGTAGACAAAGGGAAAGCCAGGCTTCCGCGCTCTCTGGGCCAGGAACAGCCTCCTGTGACTGCCACAGCCCGAGTCCTCTCCTCCGAGGGGACCTGGATCTGGGCTCGGCCTGTGGGGTCTGTCCCTGAATCACGGGCTGCGGGGCTCAGGCCAACTTCTCTGCATCTCAGTTTACCCATCTGGAATGTGGTGACACCATGCTCCTTGTAAATTATGAGATACGACGGAGACTTTTATGGTCCCCAGGGCCACTCGAAGAGAATGAGGACAAAGCGTCCGCAGGGGAGGAGAGGACCCCTCCCCAAATATGAGTGAGCAGGAAGGGGCCCCTGGGGTCTTTGTGGGCAGCTGAGGGGCCAAGGCCCAAAGATGTCAAACAGGCAACCCAGGATGACCCCAGCAGGGGCGGGCAGCGGAGCAAGGATGCTCACACCGAGCTCTGGGTGCCCCCCAGTTCCCTGCAAGCACCAGGTCCCAGCCTGGCAGTGACATGACGGCCCTGTGCTCTCTGCCGACGACACCTTCCTGCTGCCTCTCCACATCAATACTCCAGCCCTCGGTCTGACCCAGTGCGTGCTGGGATGCCTGTGTACGTGTGCACTGAAGAGCTGCCTTGGTCCAGCCTTCACCTGGGCTTCCCTGGGAGTGGCTGAGGGGCCCCAGGGGTGCTGGGAAGCTGCAGGTGGGGCCCTGGGGTTTGCCCATCGGGGCACCACTCCTGCCAGGAGCTCTTTGATGACTGCAGAGAGGAGGTGGTGGGTGGTTTGCTGTTTGGAGGAGCCAGCCTCCAGTCCTCCTGTACTCTGTCCAGCCTGGCCACAGCTCTGTCCATCCATCCATCTGAGTCTTCCCTCAGCTCTCCACCCGTGTCTCCATTCTCCATCTCCCAAGCCAGGCTGCCATTCTTGCCTCCTGTCTACCACTGCCCGCATGTCCATCCTAAACCCCTTGCCTGGCTCCATACTGGGTATCCAAAGATGCACCAGGCAAGGCCCCGTTTGCCAAGTTCCCAGTGCCTGGGACTGGGCATTGATATGTCCCAGCCTCTCGTGCTCCGGAGTCACTGTCATGTATCTACTCACTGCCAGTGGCAAGCCGTGCCCACCAAGGGGCCTGAGCTCACTCCAGGCTGGTGCTCAACCAGAGGCTGTCCTGGACTTCCCCGGCTCAAGGACAGTCGGCGAGTCCTCACAGAGGGACAAAGTGAGAACACAGTGGCTCACTGCCTTTCTGTCCCTCCGCAGCCTGCCTCACCTGCATGGCCTACTTCCTGAGGAGCCAGACACAGCACATCCTGTTCAACAGCGGCAGGTGAGCAGGGAAGGCGGGGCAGGTGATGGGTCCAGGGTCAGGCAGCAGGGACCACGGCAGTCACTGCATGGGTTGAGGCCTCACCCTGGTAGCCAGACCAGAGGAGCTCCCCACACCTGGCTTTCATCCGATTCCCCTCCAGAACCCACAGTGGCTCCCTACTGCTGCAGCCCCCAGCCCAAAGCCCCCGGGATCCTGCTGGCCCCTCCTGCCCCAGCTGCTCTCCCTCTGCATCCTGCTGTGGCCCGTCGGACCAGCAAGGTTCTCAGTCCTGGACACACACCATTGCTGTTCCCACCTCCACACCTTGGCACAATCGGCTCTTTCTGCCTGGAGCACCCACCTGCCTGCTCCGGCCCAGGGTTGACCCCACCACTCATGAGCTCCCCGGTCAGAGGGAAAGGTGGACCCCAGACAGGGCCAAGCTGAGGGTTGGGAGCACTGACTCTGGACGTCTTAGGAAGAGGGGACGTTTGAGCTGGGCTCCGAGGGGCACGCTCGCTGGGGAAGAAGGGAGGAGGAGGAGCGGGGTGGACCGGGCAGGGCCCCACCACCAGCCTCACTGCTGTCCCGGCTTCCAGATGCAAGCTGCTCTGCCAGAAGCTGAAGGAGAAGACGGGTGTCCGGGTTCTCTGTGCTTGGGGTGAGGCTCCAGGGCCCGGTCCTAGCTGAGAGGGAGGCGTCCCTAGGCTCTGGCACTGACGACAGAACGTTGAGCAAGACGCTGCCGCTCTCTGCGACTCGTTTCTCCATCTGTCTGATGGTGTTGCCGCGAGGACTGAATGACATGATGACCAATGCCAGTTTTTGACAGCCAAGAAATGCTTTGAAAACTGTAGAGCTCTTCCCAAACCGTGTTGTGAGCATGGCCACTCCCTCTTTCTGGGTTTCCATGGCTTATTTCCAGCCACCACCCCTGCCTCCCACATCACAGCTTGGCGCGTCCAAGCAAAGGAAGCCCCCCAAACACTGGCCTTGGAGTGGGAGCAGGGAGTCAGGGAGGGGGCACTGACCCCCACGGCAGAATGAACCGTGAGGCTGAGGGAGCCTGCGTGCTTCTGCCTGACTCCTAAGTCAAAGAGTGCAATTTTCCTGAAATGTAATTCAGATGCATAAAGTTTACCTCCTTAAGGCGTAAAATTTAGTTTTATGATTTTTAGTATAGTCACAAGGTTGTGCATTCATCACTATTTTTTTTTTTTTTGAGTTGGAGTCTCACTCGGTCGCCCACACAGGAGGGCCGTGGCCGCTCCTGGCCACCACAGCCTCGACCTGCTGGGGTTCCGGCGATCCTTCCGCCTCAGCCTTCCACGTAGCTGGAACTACAGGTGTGTGCTACCACGCCCGGCTGATTTTTTTAATTTATTGTAGAGATGAGGTCTCGCTGCCCAAGAGGGTCTCGAACCCGCAGGCTCAGGCCATCCACTCACCTCAGCCTCCCAAAGGCGCGGGATGACAGGCTGAGCCACTGAGCCCGGCTCCCAGAATATTTTCACCCAAATGGGGCTCCCTGACACCTGGCAGTCATTCCACATCCCTCCTGCCCCACCTCAGGCCACCTTCAGTCTAGCTTCTGTCTCATGGATTTGTCTGTTCTGGGCATTTCCTGTAAGTGGGTAAAACAGCAAGTGACCGTTGTGGCTTGTTTTTTCCCCCCTTAGCATAAAACCTTCAAAACTTCCCACAGTGTAGCGTAAGTCCTCACTGCATTCCTTGTTACAACTGGAGATCGTCCATCCCATGAATATGCACGTTTTGTTCATCCATTCATCGGTCAACGGATATGAGGTTTGCTCTGCCTCTTGGCTATTACCGCTGTGAACATTACACTGCTGCAAACGTTCCTGTACGATTTTCTACATGGGCATACATTCTCAGTCCTCTTGGGTTCATCCCCAGGAGTGAGCTGCTGGGACAGGCGGTAGCTCCGTGTTTAACTCTTTGAGGAACTGTTCATTCTTTTCCAAAGTGGCTGCACTGTTTTACATTCTCACCAGCAAAGCAAAGTGTGAGCGGTCCAGTTTCTCCACACCCTAGCCAATGCTTGTTGTCGACTTGTTTTTAATTATAGCTACCTTAGGGGCTGTGATGTGGTGTCTCATTTCCCTAGTGACTAATGACATTGAGTGTCTTTCTGTGGGCTTTCTGGCAATCGCGTGTCTTCATTGGAGAAATGTCTATTGGGATCCTTTGCTCATTTTTTAATTGGGCTATTTGCCTCTTCATTATTGAGTTGCAAGAGTTCGTTACATAGTCTAGACACAAGTCCCTCTTCAGATACATGAGTTGCAAACATCTTCTCCCTGTCTGTGTGCTGTCTTTTCATCTTCTTAGTGATGTCCTTTGCATCACCAAATTTTTAATTTTGATGAAGTGTAAGTTATGCTTTCTTTCATCATTTTGTGCCTTTTAAAAAATCGATGCCTCACTCAAGGTCATGAAGATTTACTCCCATATTTTCATCTAAGCGTGTTATAGTTTTAGATTTTACATTTAGGTTCATGATCCATTTCTTAGTTAATTATTGCACATGATATGAGGTAGGGATCCGACTTTATTCTTTTAAAAGTGGATAGTCAGTGCTTCCAGCATGATTTACTGAAAAGACTATTTAAATTGTTTTGACAGGCTTATTGAAAATCAGCATCAATGTGAGAATTTATTTCTAGACTGTCAGTTCTATTTCATTAATCTATATGTCAATGCTGCATGCCTGGACTGTCTTGGATTCGTTGTAGCTTTGTAGTAAGTTTTGAAATCTGGAAGTGTGGATTCTCTGACTTTGCTCTTTTTTAAGATTGTCTTGGCTGTTATGGATCTCTTACATTTCCATGTGAATTTTAGGACCAACTTTAGCATTTCTGCAAAAAAAGGCCAGTGGGATTTCAATAGGAATTGCTCTGACCTGTAGATAAATTTAAAGAGAGTGTCAACAGTATTAAGTCTTCCAATTCATGAACATAGGCTGCCTTTCCATTATCAATGGATATCCATGTCTCTTTAATTTGCTTGAATGATATTTTGTTATTTTCAGAGAACAAGTGTTGCACTTCTTTTGTTAAATATCCTTGTAAGTATTGTATTTTGTGATGCTATTGGAAATGGAATTATTTCTTAATTTCATTTTCAGATGGTTCATTGCTAATGTTTAGAAATGCAACTGATTTTTATGTCTTCATTTTGTACCTTGCAGGACTTGATTATTAGTTCTGACAATAGATAAGATACCTAACTTTGGATGCCTTAGAGTTCTATATCATGTCAAGTGCAAACAGAGGTAGTTTTATCTGTGTAGTTTTATCTGTGTGATAATCTGAATGCCTCTGACTTCTTTTTCATGACTGGCTGACCTGGCTAGGGCCGCCAGTACCATATTGGGTGGAAATGGTGGGAGTCGGCATCCTTGCTGTGGTCCCGATCTAAGGGGGAAGCATCCAGTCTTTTATTATTAAGTAGGATTTCACTGTGGATTTTCATAGATGATGTTGATCAGCTGAGAAGGCGCCCTTCCATTCCTTGTTTGTTGAGCATCTCTTTGGAACACAAATACATTTTAGAAGCCTTTAAATAATGTCTTGAATGGTGGTATTTCCGTCAGCATGGAGATTATAAAATGCAGAATGCCTTTTTTTCTCTGCCAGTTAGTCCCAGTAGGGCTGGAATGGGGTAAGAGACACAGATTATTGGGTTTATGTGACACATATTACATATCTTACATTATCTGATCATTAAGTGGCTAGTAATGTTATTCCCATTTTACAGAGGAGGAAATTCAGGCTGGAGAGACTAAGTAACTTCTCCCAAAGTTGCACAATGCGAGCAAGCAGCAAAGCTAAATGGCTTCACCATGCTCAAGGGCTCATTCTTCTCTCATGGTCCCATGGGAGTTTTTTTGATACTTGTGTGCACATTCAAAGTCTGACAGGTGAGTATGTGCCCTCTTCAGGCCCCACAGCTGACTAGTCTCACCTGCAGAGCTCCCCTCATTCTCGCCACATCTGGACGCCAATCAATTCCTGGGTCATCCCAGATGCGAGCAGCTTCCTTGCCAGGCCACCCATCCAGAAGCTCCCCCTTCAGCCAGATGTGACTTTTCAAAGACTAGATGTGATCATTCTTCCCCTGGGACGACTGTACTGTCACTCACGCCCAGAAGTGACCCACGTCTCTTTCCCAAGGCCCCACCTAAAGTGGGATGGTGAGAAGAGGGAACACGTTTCTCAACTCAAGGCATTTTTTTCTTCTCCTCAAATGAGACGATTGATACCCATTTGCTTTGTGGAAATAAGTAGCCAGGTTCCCCCATTTGAGGATGGCAAAAAGTCGCAAAAGGTCTCAGAAAGGGGATCTGAGAGGCCTGTCCCTCCCTCTCCTCTTCCCCTGTGAATACCTTCATGTCCTTCAAGGTCCAGCCAAAGTGTCACCTCCTATAGAAATGTCCGGGAGGGGGTGGTCACCTTTCCTTCTTTCCCCTTACGATTGTTTGTAATCATGACTGTCTCCACAACTGCACTGGCAGCTTCCTGAAGAAAGGTCCAGGTTTGACTCATCCCACCAAGATCCAGCTCTGTACCAGGCCCAGGGTTGCCCTGTCAATGCTGAATGACTGAGTGGCCACATGGGAGTGTGGCTAGAGACGGAATGGATGGAAAGATGGATGGAGGGTTGGGTGTGATGGATGCAGGGCAAGGAGGAAAGAGATGGGAGGACAGGTGGAGAGAGGAGTAGAAAAGCAGGTGAGTGAGATCACGTACGTATGGGGTAGATATGAGGGTTGGTGGAGTAGATAGGTAGATGGGTGGATGAATGATGGATGGATGGGAGGGTAGGTAGGTGGATGGATGGATGAAAGGTAGATGGATGAGAGGGTAGATAGTGAATGGATGGGAAAGGTGGAAGGGTGGGAGGGTGGACAGGTGGATGGATGGAAGGTGAACCAGTGGGAGGGCAGATAGGTGGATGGATGAAAGGCAGATGGATGGGAGAGTATATGGATAGGGGAGTGGTGAGATGAAAGAATAGATGGGCCAGGGAGATTGAGTGGATGAGAAGGTAGATAAATGGGGGTGTGGATGGATGGATGAATTAAAAGAGTAAGTGAGAGTTTGGTTACATGGAAGGTGGGTGGATAGATGGTGGATTTATGGGATTGTGAGAATAGATGGATAAAGCTCTACTGGGTTGTTTAAGCAATCTGAAGGAGATCTCTTGCTTTTCTCAACAATCTGGTGAGATGACACCGTAAATCATGCATTGCAGAGATTGAAGTAACAGAAATCTTCTGAATAGGCAAATTATTACCCAAAATCCAAAGCTATAGCCAGGATCTTGGGTGTATTGGCTAAGGATCCTTAGCCAATGTACCTGGGTTCAATTCCCAGCTCCCATACATCCTACCCGGCCTTATGCAAGTCAGTTCGTCCTTCTGGGCCATTTATTTATGAGGTGAGGCATAACACCTTCCTTTCTCTGAGTAATTAGTAATCAGGAACTACTAAGATGTAAAGTGCCTGAGTAGTTCCTGGTCCATACTCAGTACTCCACAAATGATAGCTGAGAAGATAATTTAACCAACAAGACACTATGTGGTGGCAGCATCCTCAATTGCAGACAAAATATTCAGCAATATTTAGAAAGAATGGGCCGGGCTTAAGAGTATTCCCAAAAGAAGGAAGAGAATGTTTTTGAGATAAGAACATGCTGGGTGCATGCAGGAATGGGCCCAAGAGAGGGGAGCAATCTGAATCTAGTTCTCTGAAGGCTGGCTAGCAAAGGGAGAATCTGAGGGCAAAATAGCACCATGACAAATCAGTGAGTTCCTGTTCTCACTCCTTCCTGACAAGGTTATGCCAGGAGACATTGCAACAGCAGTGGGAAAATCCAGGACCTCCGAGGTAGCATGGACCAGCTCTTCGCCAAGCCCCAGGAGGTGGAAGCCAGGTTAGCTGAGGTGAGATTCTGCCCCATTCAGCCCCAAACACCTAACTTCTCTTTGTTTGATGCCCTGTTACTTATATCCCAAGTCTTCTTTCCCTGCTTTATCTCTCATTTCGTTAGAGCACACCCTCCCCCCCCCCAAAGACTTCTCGGAAAACAGTGAAAGGATATTTTGTTATTTAGAGCTCGCATGTTTAAAAACACCTTTATTCCACACTTGCACTTGATTGATAGTTTGGCTGGAATTCTAGACTGGAAACAATTTCTCCTGAGAATTTTGGAAGAAGCTTGCCACTGTATTCTCATTTATGCTTATGTTACTACGAAGTCTGTTGTCACTCTTGTTATTCATTCTTTGAATAGAATCTGTTTCTTATCCCTTGTACCTGGTAGAATATTTTTTGTCTCTAATGTTCTATAAATAACTTGTGTGGGCTTGCTAAACTTACTGAATCTGTGGGTTGATGTTTTTCAATAGTTTTGGAAAATTCTTAGTTTTTTATCGCTTAAGATATTGCTTCTTCTCAGTTGTCTCTCTCCTCTCCCCAGATTCCAATTCCATCTATGCTAGGCCTTAGAGTGTGCTTCAAGTGATTCCTATGCTGTCACCTCGTTTGCTTGCTTTTTCATTCTTTTTATCTGTGTGGTTAAGTTTTGATATTTCTACTAGCCTTTCTTCAGGTTCACTGACAATCTTGCATTCTGTCTGCCCAACCTACTATTAAAACCATTTATCTAGTTCTTAACTTCAGATACTGCATTGTTTTGTTCTAGAATATAAATTTGATTCTCTCTCATAGAGTTCAATTCTATGATGAAATTCTCCAGTATTTTATCTCTGTTGCCCATCTTTTTCCTTATTTTATTTAACACATTTGTGACCATTATTTTTAAAATCCTTGTCTGCTAACTTCAATATCTGAACCATCGATGGTCTTCTTGCGTTTTCTTTTTTTTCTCTTGGGTATCAATCATATAATCTTGTCTCTTCATGCCTAGTAGTTTTTTGGTGTTTCTGGAAAATCGCAAACAAAATAAATGTTCCAGATAATTACAACTTCATTTCTGCCAGCATATTCTGAGTTCTCCTTTTCTTTGTGAGGAAGATGAAGTAGGTTGTTCACTTCTGTCTAGGCATGCATTGAGCTAGTTCAGACAGACTGCAATTTTTATTAAGAGATGTTGCGCTTAACTCTTTAGACTCCTGCCCATGCTGCTTCAAAATTTTGTCAGATGACCTAATGGGAAAGACCATATTTTGGAAGTTGCTCAGGTCCCCAATTTTGTGTCCCAACCTTAGATGAGTGCAAAAAGCTCTAGCCCAGTGGCAGCCTTCTCTGCTGGGACAAACTTGGATTCTCAGCTTCTAATTGTGCCTGGAATCAGCATAGTGCCTGCAGGGGTATGCAGCTGAAGTGCAGTATTGACTTGCCATTTCTTCCAGGGCAATGAATCTCAAAGTATGACCCACATCCTGCAGCATCAGCAGCATGGGGAAAATGTTAGAAATTCAAACAAATGGACCCCATCCATATCTCCTGACGCATCTGTTTCAACAGGTCCTCCAGGTGATTCTGACACGTTATAACAGAAAGAACCACTGCCCAAAAGCTTTTTAATCTCTTGTTGTTTGGTTTTGGGTCTCCTTCCCTCAGAGGGATTTTGGTTCCTAAGCACTGTAAGGATGTGAAATTTTATTCTGCCTTTCAGAAACTTTTGAAGCATAACTTCAGTCTCCCACAGTCTTGGAATTCGATTAACATCCTGTGGGGAAAACCGACCATGTTTGAGGCTCCTCGAGTGACAGATATTGTTACTTTAGCTCTTTGTGACTGTTAAAAACATTGCTTCTTTCTCTTTCACCAGTCCATTGTTTGGCTAAGTCCAGATCCTTGGCCCATGCCTAGAATCATTAAATGTCCCCCGCGATTAAAAAATACATCATCAACACATCTGGGAACGGTTCTTCACTCTCCAGAATTGTAGTTCATCTGCTCCTTGTTGCTTCCATAGCTCAGTCATGGCTTTAAAATGTAACTTTAAGCCATCTGGGTTTTCTAGCTATTGACGTGTGAGCTCTCTATCACCTTCTACATCTACTTGACATCTGGACACCCTCAGAAACTGCCCCTCCAGAAACGCCTGTCCTTCCATCCTAAGAAACATTCTTCACATGATTAAATGGAGCCCCCAAGCCCTGCTTGCTTTATTTTCACTTTTGAAGCTCCTATTATTTGGATGTCAACTCCTGAACTGATCTCTATTTCTCTCTGTTTTCCTCTTTGTCTTTTTTTGCTCAACAGTGGAGACAATATTCTCAGCTTTATCTATGAAAACTTCTAGTGAGAGTTTTATTTCCACAAACATATTCTGAGTTCCCAAGAACTATATTTTTGTTCTCTCGGTTTTCCTTTTCATAAAATTCTATTAATGTCTCATGGATGCAATGTCTTTTTTTGCCTCTTATCAATGATCATTTGCTTTTGGGGTTGTCTTTCTCTTGCATGGGCTCTGTTTTCTTCAGGTGATTCTTATTTTCATTTTGATCCCTGTTAATGGCTTTCCTGGTTGTCTGGCCACCCTTAATTTGCCTGATTGTATTAACAGAGTGGGACTGAAGAGCTGATTGCCAGCTCTGATACGTGCCATGGAGGTTGACAGCCCGGGCTCACCTCAGCGTGTCTCCTCGGTGAACACGTGATACAGACACCTTGACCTGGTTGATTCTCCAGAGGAGATGGGGTGGGGGGAGGGGCATCTCAGCGTTCAGTACATGGGCACACGTGCCAAGTCTCAGCCTCACTTTCACCTGTGCCTGGTGCCCCCCCAATCCAGAGACCCTCTAGTTTTGTTTTCATTAAGATGTATCTGCAGTAAAGTGTACCATCATGGGTAGACAGTGCAATGAATATTTAAAATCATACATAACCGTGTGACCCTGCACAAATCAGCAGTCATCTTAGCCCTGGCAGGTTTCCTGGAGCCTCTTCCCAGGCAATACTGTCCCAGAGGCGACCACTATTCTGACTTCTAGCATTAGATGTTAATTTCTGGCTCTTTCTATAAATGGAATCCCACAATATGTTCTTTTGGGTTTGTTTGTTTTTGTTTTTTAAAATGTGGATAATATTGAATTGAAAAACAAATAATAATTTTTAAATAGATAAATTATGTAGATGTTTTTGTTAGCTTAGCTTATCAAATCACAAACCTTAAACCAAGGTTAAAGAAGTTAAGTATATACTCAGATTACACAATTGATAAGTAGCCAAGTTGAATCTTGAACCCAGGTTTCTAGGAACTCAGTGTCCAAGCACTTCCCATATTTAACATTTAAACTGCTATTTACTTAACTAATCCTTGGTAATCATTACACACACACACATACACACACACATTGATATATGTACACACACACATTGATATGTAAATATATATTATAAGTATGTATATTCATATATTTAAACACACACATATATAAATTTCATTCTCTCATTTACTAGTCTATAAATAATTATTTTTCACTTGCCAATCCGAATATTTGTGCCACTTATTTTGTTATTCCTTAAATTTGATTGGCATTTTCAAAAAACGTTAAAAGGAAATAGTGGTGATAGGTTACATCGTCTGAATTATCATTTTAATAAGAATTCTCAGTGCTTTAACATTCATCATAGTCCTTGTGTTCTGTGACACCTAGTTGCAAGTGTTCCTGTTATACTGATTGATTTTAATAGCAGGATATGTTGAATTTTTTTCAAGACTTTTCTGCATATAGCAAGACATTCACGCACTTAATACATTTTTGACATTTGAGACAGCTTGCATTTCTGGAATATTTTCTATGTGATTATGGAATTTATTCTTATCCTAGGCTTCTCCACTTTAAGTATGATTTTATATTTAGAATGCTTGAATCTGTTTTGATGCTATATTACTATATGTTGTATGTCACTTTCATGTAATCTCTTTGTATGTTTTCTGTCACGGCATAGCAAGAACTTTAAAAACATGGAATGATTTGGACCTTTTCTATCATGTGAAACAAAGGAAAAGGTGTATGGATTATCTTTTTAATTTCTAAATTTTTAATTTATATTTTATCCATGTTGTCTTAGGCTTCTTGTGATTTATTCTCTTGAGGTTTTTAAAACTCTTTCAAGTTGTCTTAACTCTTTTTTCTATTAAATCCTTGTTTAACTACTTTTATTCCCCTTGTTACTCTTTATTTTCTTATTTTTTTGCTTTATGTAATCATATTTAATGTAATTTATAGTTATATTTTCTTAATTCATTCACATTTAGTAATGAATTTTTAAGGCTATGAACTTTCCTTTGTGTATATGTCTAGTTCATTGTCCTATGTTTTATATTGGCAGGAGAATCATTTGAGTCCAGAAGTAAGGGCTACAGTATGATATGATGGTGCCACCACATTACAGCCAGGGTGACAAAGTAAAATCCTATCCCTAAAAAACCATCATAATTATAAAATAAAATTAATTCTGAAAATATAACTAATGCCTACTACATTTCCACAATATATGATACTTTAAAAACACCCAGTCTCTCTGCTTACGAGGGTTGAAGAAAGTAAAAGGAAGGAGTTCCAGGTCAGTCAGGTCTGGTGGGCTAGCTACATAAAACCCGGTGTCATCAA
>NW_007044785.1:0-907 GCF_000164805.1 Carlito syrichta
GGGGAGGATGAGGCAGGAAGACCGCTTGAGCCCAAGGCAGAGGTTGCAGTGAACTGTGATCACATCACTGCACTCCAGTCTGGGCGACAGAGTGAGACCCTGTCTCAGAATTTTAAAAAAAGGGAAAGAAAATGACAGAGACATTTGACCCTTATGATGAGGCTGAATCAAAAAGTATGGGCCACTGTCTGCACAGGTTACCACATCTGTCTCTCTGAAAGGACTGTGAGTGCCTATGAAATGCCACTTTTTTTAAGAGGCCACTTCTTGCTGTCCCCCAGGTACCCAGACAGTGTCTTGCCATCTATATTACATTGAGTGACAGGCCCAAACAGAAGAGGCCAGAGTCCCATTGGGACCTCTGTGTCTTCTGCAAAGACTGAATGGATGTCTTCACCTCCTAGTGCTATCATTTTTGTTTCTACTGTGGGATTTTTTTAAAAAGAAGTTTTTTTTCAAATTAAATTAAATTAATTAATTAATTTATTTAATTTTCTTTTGAGTTGGAGTCTCATTCTATCACCCAGACTGGAGTGCAGTAGCCGCTCCCGGCCACCGCAGCCTTGACCTGTTGGGCTCCGGCGATCCTTCCGCCTCACCCTTCCGAGCAGCCAGAATTACGGGTGCGCGCTACCACGCCCAGCTAATTTTTTGATTTTATTGTAGAGATGGGGTCTCGCCTGTCCAGGCGGGTCTCGAACCCGCGGACTCAGGCAGTCCACTCACCTCAGCCTCCCAAAGGTACAGGATTACAGGCTGAGCCACCAAACCCAGCTAGGAAGCCTGTTGTTGTTCCTATCCCATCTTTTATACCTTGCTGATTTTCCATCTGATAATTCCAACCATTGCTGGAAATAGAGTATTGGCATCCCTGACTTTAATTAGGATTTGTCTGTTGCTGCTTGCA
>NW_007044786.1:0-958 GCF_000164805.1 Carlito syrichta
AGAATTTCAACATAAATTTTGGGAAGACATATTCAGTTCATAATACCAACAAAAAATTAAAGAAAAAACAGCAAGTCAAATAAATAAGTTTTTTTTAAAAAAATTAGGGAAAGCCACATTTTGAAGCATTCATCTCTTTGTGTGGGTGATATATAGTGACTAAAAGAATAGAAGTGTTAGATCTGAGTGTACTCCAGCACTGGAGGGGATCTATGCCTTGTTCAAAAGTTTCTGGGCCACTGAATTGGTAGACATTCCTTGTATCATCAGTGAATAAGGAGGAGAGAGATAAAGAAAGAGAGAGAGAGAAAGAGAGAGAGAAAGAGAGAGAGCGTGAGAGAGAGAGAGCATGAGAGAGAGAGAGAAGAGAGAAGAGAGAAGGGGCAGCCTGCACTCTCACTTCTTGGCACAGGTGTTATTGCTGGGTACAAAGGACACACTATGGAAGGCAGGGATTAAGTCATTTTGTGATTTTCCTAAATGATCAGCTACACCAGAGTAAGGGAGGTTAGACAGAAAATGGGGTGGATTATTTCCTAATGCATGAAAAGAATGATAAATTATTTTTTTCAGAGTTACCTTTCTCAATAATGAAGCTTCCATGAACCATTCAGTAATCCAAATATGTGTCCCACAAGATTCCAGTATTTTAATGCCAGTAGCATAGAGCGAGTCAGAAGCCAGTTAATGTTAGATGAGGAATTGAAAGAGGGGAAAGAAAGAGGGAGAGAGAAGTAGACAACAAGCTTGTCAACTAGTCTGAGTAGTTACTCTCAAGAGCAGATATTATCTCCTACAGAGATAAGGTTCAAGGCCATTTTCTCCACTTGGACCATCCCTTATGAACACACACACACACACACACACACACACACACACACACACACACACACACACTCTTCTGCTGGCAAGTCTTCCGAGAAGTTCTGGTAGCAGACTACACAAGTGAAAAAGGTAG
>NW_007044787.1:0-1544 GCF_000164805.1 Carlito syrichta
CTAGCTGGTTAAGTCAGCTAGTTAAGTCAGGTTGCATCCAGCTGGTTAGCTAGTTACTTCGGCTAGTTGTGTTAGCTGACTAGCTAGGAAGCTAGCTATATTTGTCAGCTAGTTATCATAGATAGGTAGCTAGTTAAGTCAGTTTCTTAAGTCACCTGTATAGCTAGATAGCTAGCCAGATAGCTATTTAAGCCAGATAGATAAACCAGCTGGCTATCTAGGTAGCTAGCTGACTAAGTTGAGCTAGTTAAGTCAGCTTGCTAGCTAGTTAAGTCAACGAGTTAAATCAGTTGGATAGCCAGCTGCCTAGCTGGGGAGCTACCTGGTTAAGTCAGCGGGCTAGCCAGTTAGATAGCTAGTTAAGCAACCTAGACAAGTCAGCTCACTAGCCAGCTCGTTACCCAGGTACCTAGGTAGTTAAGTCATCTGGCAAGCAGGTGGGATGCATAGTAGCTAGATAGTTAACTCAGCTGGCTATCCAGCTGGCCTCCTAGGTACCTAAGCTGTTATGTCAGCCTGCTACCCAGCAGGCTAGCTCATTGTCACCTAGTTTAGTAAGCTGACTAGACATATAGCTACCTAGTAGCTAGAAGGTTAAGTCAGCTGTCTAATCAGCTGGCTAGCCAGCTCACTACCTAGGTTGCTTGCTAATTAAGTAAGCTGGCTAGACAACTGGCAAGTTAACTAAGTCACGTGGTTTAATCAGCTGGCTGGCCAGCTGGCTAGATATATAACAAGCTAGTAAATTCAGCAGAGTAGCAAGCAGGCCAGCTATTTAAGTCAGCTAGTTAAGTCAGCTGGTTCTTCAGTTGTCTAGCTAGGTATTGAGTGACTTAGGTCAATTAGTTAGCCAGCTGGCAAGCTAATTAAGTCAGCTATGTCAGTCAGCTGGCTAGCCAGCTAGCTAGGTAGAGAGCTAGTTAAGTCATCTGGCTAGCCAGCTGGCTAACTGGTTAATTCAGTTAGATGTGTAAGCTGGCTAGCCAGCTGGTTAGCAGGTTATGTCAACTAGTTATGTCAGCTGGCTTGACAGCTGGGTAGCTGGGTAGCAAGCTAGTTAAGTCAGCTGTCCAGCCATCTGACTAGATATTAAAATCAGCTAGTTAATTTAGTTGGATTCCCAGCTGGCTAACTAGGTAGCAGACTAAGTGGTTAAGTCAGCTAGTTATTTCAGTTGGCCAGGCAGCTTGCATGCTAGTTAAGTCAGCAAGTTAACTCAGCGGGCCAATCAGCTGGCTAGCTGGTTAAGTCAACTAGTTAAGTCAGCTGGCCAGCCAGCTGGATAGATAGATAGCTAGCTAATTAAATCAGCTAACTAAGTCAGCTGGTTAGCTAGATATCTTGCAAGTTAAGTCAGTTAATTTAGTCAGCTGGCTAGCCAGCTACCTAACAGGTCACTAGCTAGTTAAATAACCTGGTTAGCAAGCTGGTTAGCTAGTTAAGTAACGTAGTTAAGACAGCTTGCTTGTCAGCAGGTTAGCTAGGTAGTTAAATCAGTTGTCAGGACAGGCTATGTAGGTAGGTAGCTAGTTAAGTGTGCTGGC
>NW_007044788.1:0-1428 GCF_000164805.1 Carlito syrichta
CCCAGTGCTACCATGTCATCTATGATGAGGGAAAAAAGAGCTACTCTCCAGACAACACTGAATCGCGTTTTTCTAGAGGGTAGATAGAATGGAATCCAGCCAGGAACCAGGAACCAGGACATGAGTGATATTGCAGCCCGTCCTCTGTCTCCTGTTGCTGAGTATCCTTCAGCCTTACCATCTCCTACCTTCTCTCCTTTCTCCAGTCAGTTACTCTTCTTGCCCATTCACTCGATGCCAGCCCCTGTGTGCCAGCTATTGTTCTGTCCTGTATTGCTGTACTTTTCGAGGTACTGCACTGTGAGATTAAAAATGTTTTCTTGGCTAGGCTTGGAGGTTCAGCCTGTAATTTGTATGCCCAGGCAAGTGGATTGCCTGAGCCCATGAGTTCAAGATCAGCCTGGGGAACTTGGTGAGACCTCATCTCTACAAGTAATCAAAAAAATTAGCGGGTGTGGTTGCACGTGCCTGTAGTCCTGGCTTCTTGGAAGGCTGAAGCAGAAGGATCACCAGAGCCCAGCAGGTCAACACTATTGTGGCCATTGTGTGCCACTGCACTCCAGCCTGGGTAATGGAGTGAGACTCCAACTCAAAAGAAAAAATGTTTTCTTTATTTTTTGTGTTTTTTAAAAATGTATTATTTATGGGAAGACTATTAGAATCCTATTGTGGCACAGTACTATATAGTTGATTGTGTTGGTTGGGTACCTAGGCTAACTTTTGTTGGACTTAGAAGCAAATTGGACTTCCCAATGCACTCTCGGAACAGAGCCTGTTCGTATGTGGGGGACTTACTGTAGTCCAATGAAGTTCTTCACTGTCAACTATTTATGAGTATCTATTGTGCATAGGGTGCTGGGGCACAACAGTGGACACACTGACGAGACCCTGCCTTCATGAAATTTCTCTGTTAGTAGGAGGACCCCAGAAGCTGGAGAAGAGTCAATGAGGAGAGTAGTTGGAAATGAGCACAGAAAAATAGCCAGGTTGAGCATGGTGGCTCACGCCTATAATCCCAGCACTTTGGGAAGTGGAGGAGAGGATTGTCTGAGCTCGGGGGTTCAAGACTAGCTTGTGCAACTTGGTGAGACTGCATCTCTACAATACATCAAAAAATTAACGGGGCGATGTGCACCTGCAGTTTCAGCTACTTGCAAGGCTAAGACAGGAGAATTGCCTGAACCCAGCATGTGGAGGCTGCGGTGGCCATGAGCGTGCCATTGCACCCCAGCCTGGGTGACAGAGTAAGACTCCAACTCCAAAAAATAAAAAATAAAAAGAAATAGCCAGGATAACAAAGGACCACACAGGACATTAGAAGAACATTGATTTAAGATGTAAAGACATTGAAGGCTTTTTAGCAGAAGAATAACATGATATGAACTGTGCTTTTTGTTTTTGGTTTTGGTTTTTTTTTTTTTTTCAGTT
>NW_007044788.1:2183-2779 GCF_000164805.1 Carlito syrichta
TTCCGGCTGCTTGGAAGGCTGAGGCGGAAGGATCGCTGGAGCCCAGCAGGTTGAGGCTGCGGTGGCCGGGAGCGGTCACTGCACTCCAGGCTGGGCAACAGAGTGAGACTCCGACTCAAAAAAAAAAAGTCAAACAATTCTGCTGTTGTGTTGAGAATTGACTGAGGTGGGTGTAGGTCTCCAGGGGACCTTTAGATAGAATATTATTGCAATAATTAAGGCAAGATGGCAGGAATTGGATCAGTGTATTTACTAGAGGCAATGAAAAATAGTTGGTTTCATGATATAAAATCTCACAACTCATAAGGTGTGAGATTTTGTTTTTAAATGGAGATAAGGATACCGCCAACTTATTTTTATTTTTTGTCTTAGCAAATGGAAAAATAAAATTGATTTACTAGGATAAGCAAGACTGTGAGAGAATTGTGGAATAATATCAGAATTAAGTTTTGGATATAGTAAGTTTGAAAGGACTATTAAATATCACGGGGAGGTGGCAAGTAGGTTGTCATGGATAAGGGTCTAGAGCTCAGGAGAGATTTCAGAGCTAGGCATATATATTAGAAAATCTTTGACATGAAGACTGCCTTTTTTGT
>NW_007044788.1:2983-5606 GCF_000164805.1 Carlito syrichta
TCGAGCCCCTGAGCTCAGGCAATCCTCTCGCCTCTGCTTTCCCAAGTGCTAGGATTACAGGCATGAACCATCGCACCTTGCTAAGACTGTCATGTAAAACAATGAGAGAGACAGAGAGAGAGAGAGAAAGAGAGAAGGAGAGAAGGAGAGAAAGAGAGAGAGAGAGAGAATATGAATGTGAAATGAGAACAGGACTAAAGTAACTAGGTCCTGGGGCATTCTAAGCTTTCTATTCATGTGTCCTGAGTAAATTCACTTTCCTAATTTATTTAATGCAGTATTTGCTATATTTATTTTTCTAAAGAGCACATTTCTTTTCATGGATTACCTATTAAAATTACAGGGAACTTGAATTATGCAGAACACCCTTTGGGAAATGATTTAATTCGTTGCCTCATCTCTCCACTGGATGTTGCTTATGTAAACAGAGCTGTTAAATCCTACTTGACCATATTTCAACTCATTTTCATGGTGAAATCGGAGAGGAGATAGGTATAAGGCAAATGTGGAGAAGACGAGAGAGAACAAGCCGAGTGGTTAGACAAAGAAAACTAAATTTATTAAAGGGGAGACAAGAGGAGACTGGCTTCAAAGAGAAACCAGTCCCCTTTGTTCTTTGTGGGTCCTTTTTATATCCCTAGTCCAGGTCTGGTGGTCATGTAGCATGCATAGTTCTGAAGAAACAGGGGCTGGTGGTCACACAGACTCCAAGGGGGTGATGGTGATACGGCCTTGAGATACAATCCTTGAGAAAGCAGGTGTTGGCCACAAAGCAGTCAGTAACAGGACACTGTTAATCACCTAGCCTAAGGATGCAACCTTGATAAAGCAGATGTAGACAATAAAAGCGGTTAGTGACACATTGCAACCTTACATACCATTTGTGAGGCTGACACAGTGAGTTATTTTAACAATGGCCCCCTTTACCTCTTCCCCTTTACCTCTTCCCCCCCAGGTAAGCCCCATCAATAGGATAATCCATTCCATAGCACTGGCAATGGCGTTAAACTCTACCATCCTTTTTTTCTATTTAAAATGATAATTGTCAAATCTTGATCAGAAACAAGAAGAAATTTTAAGTCATTTGTTTTCTTTTCCTCAAGTTTCTTAAACAAAATTTTAGAAAATAGTTTCAATACATTAAAAGAGAGACTTGCCCCCTCACTTGGAACTAACTATAAATCGTCTAAACCAGATGATCTTCCAGAAGAACATGTATTGTTTCCATTAGTAGGATCTCTCTCTCTCTCTCTTTTTTGAGTTTAAGTCTCACTGACACACAGGCTGGAGTGCAATGGCACACTCATGGCCACCCCAGTGTTGACCTGCTGTGTGCCGGCAATCCTTCCACCTCAGCCTTCCAAGCAGCTAGAACTACAGGCACACACTACCACGCCCGACTAATTTTTGATTTATTGTAGAGATGAGGTCTTGCCAAGTTGCCCGGGCTGGTCTCAAACCTGTGGGCTCAGAGAATCTACTAGCCTCAGCCTCCCAAAGTACTGGGATTATAGGCTGAGCCATGGAGACGGGCCGGTAGGATATCTCTTTTAATATACTTGAGTGGTTCAGATAACCTTCTAAACATGTATTGAAAGAAATGAAAAATAAAGATTCAGATTTTCCTTTTTTTTTTTTTTTTTTGAGTTGGAGTCTCACTCTGTTGCCCAGACTGGAGTGCAGTGGCCGCTTCTGGTCACTGCAGCCTTGACCTGCTGGGCTCCGGAGATCCTTCCGCCTCAGCCTTCCAAGTAGCTGAAATTACAGGCGCTTGCTATCACACCTGGCTGATTTTTTATTTATTATAGAGATGAAGTCTCGCCAAGTTGCCCAGGCGGGTCTCGAACTCTCGGGCTCAGGCAATCCACTCACCTCAGCCTCCCAAAGTGTGGGATTACAGGCTGAGCCACCGAGCCCGGCTAGATTTTTATTTCAATATGCCATAAGCATACCTGTAAATGTTGATTGTTCCAGCCCATACCATCTTTAATATATGAACACAAAGCTCATATAACTAGAATTTTTTTTAGAATTGAGCACTATTCCAAATCATGTGGCATAAGTTTCCTAAAATAAAATCTCTTTCTTTTTTGGGGGGGGTTGGGGTCTCACTCTGTTGCTCAGTCTGGAATGACATGGCACACTCACAGTCACCCCAGTGTCAACCTGCTGGGCTCCTGCAATCCTTCCGCCTCAGCCTTCCAAGTAGCTGGAGCTACAGGCGCTTGCTACCATACTCGGCTAATTTTTTATTTATTGTAGAAATGAGTTCTCACCAAGTTGCCTGGGCTGGCCTTGAACCTGCAGGCTCAGGCAATTCACTTGCCTTGACCTCCCAAAGTGCTGGGATTACAGACTGAGCCAATGAGCCTGGCCAACAAAATCTATGTCTAAGAAAAACTGATACCTTAAACTTCGTTATGCCACAAATTAAACTTTCCTGTTTTTTAACCTTTGGATAATAACTTCCTGGGAAAGTGCCCCATTTGTATTTAAATGACTTCAACTCTACGTTATTGCTACATTATTTTCTTTCTTTCTTTTTTTTTTTGAGTCAGAGTCTCACCCTGTCGTCCAGGCTGGAGTGCAGTGGCATGCTCATGGCCACCACAGCCTCTACCTG
>NW_007044789.1:0-896 GCF_000164805.1 Carlito syrichta
AAGATAGCTATGAGATGACTGAGCTTCCAGTCTAGCCTGATGACCGGAGGGCTAGACTTGGTTCTCTGATGGGTTGAACTGCAGAGAATTGAACAGGAGGATATCTTGCTGCGTTTGGGGGATGTGGGAAGACACAAGTGATAGAAGAAAACTGGCAGGTTGAAAAAGCCATTGTCAGGACAAACAAGTCATAGCAGAAAGGAATGTTCTCTTCCTGAACCAAGGGATACTAAGATTATGATATAGTCGTAATAATAGACTGAAAGAGGCAGTGGAGTCTCACACTGTTGCCCAGGCTGCAGTGCAGTGGCACACTCATGTCGACCTCCTTCCACCTCAGCTTTCCAAGTAGCTGGAACTACAGGCACATGCTACCTCGCCTGGCTAATTTTTTGATTTACTGTGGAGATGAGGTCTCACCAAGTTGCCTGGGCTGCTCTCAAACCCGCGGGCTCAGGCAGTCCACTTTCCTCGGCCTCCCAAAGTGCTGGCCAGCCCAGCCCGATTTTTTTAAGAAGAAATGAGCTCTATATGGAGTATGTGCCAACATCCCCACCATAATAAAAGTTAACAATGTCTAAATTGATAGATCAAAAATGTGTGTTAGGAACATGGAGATAAACCAGGCAGAGAAAGACTGCCTTAATTTCCTCAAACTGCCTGACACAGTAAACATTCAAAATGTTAGCTAGGAATATATATTCAGGACAACTTGAATCCCGCTGCTGGATTGCAATCCCAAAACCTGGCCTAAACTACACATTTAACGTTAACTATGCATACATTATCAAGGGAATTTATGAGCAAACTGTGCACATGAGTTATGTGAGTTTATTTTTTGTTTTGTTTTGTTGTTTTTTGAGTTGGAGTCTCACTCTGTCACCCAGAATGGAGTG
>NW_007044790.1:0-3347 GCF_000164805.1 Carlito syrichta
GATTCCAGAAGCAAAACCTCAATTTCACAACCAACTCATCTTCGACAAAGCCCCCACCACCTACCAATGGGGAGAGGAGAACCTATTCAGTAAATGGTGCTGGGAAATTGGCTGACCACATGCAAAAGATTGAAACAGGACCCCTATCTATCCCCATGCACAAAGGTTAACTCCAAATGGATCAGAGACCTAAATGTAAAACCTCAAACCATAAGAACCTTAGAAAAGGAAGGAAATACTCTCATGGAAATCGGAACTGGCATCCAATTCCTGTACAAAACCCGAAACCCACAGGACTTAAGAGAGAAGATAGACAAATGGGACCTTATTAAACTGACAAGCTTCTGCAAAGCCAAAGAAACCATCAAGAGAGCAGGGAGACAGCCTACAGACTGGGAAAAAGTATTTGCCAACTCTAGGTCTGACAAAGGCTTAACATCCTGGATCTATAAGGAACTGAAATGTACTGAAAAGAAGAAAACAAACAACCCCATTATAAAATGGGCAAAAGATATGAACAGACACTTCACAAAAGAAGACATTCGAGCAGCCAACAAAATCATGAAGAAATGCTCAACCTCACTAATCATCAGGGAGATGCAAATCAAAACCACACTGAGATACCACCTAACTCCAGTCAGAATGGCAATTATCAACAACTCAAAAAATAACAGCTGCTGGAGAGGGTGTGGTGAAAAGGGAACACTTCTACACTGTTGGTGGGAGTGTAAACTAGTGCAACCTCTGTGGAAAGCAGTGTGGCGATTCCTAAAAGCTCTAAAAATTGACCTTCCATATGACCCTGCAATCCCCCTACTGGGAATATACCCTGAAGAACACAAATCACTCTATAAAAAAGATACCTGCACACGTATGTTTATCACAGCGTTGTTCACAATAGCAAGAACCTGGAAACAACCATGCTGCCCATCAAAAGAGGACTGGATTAAAAAAATGTGGTACATATACACGATGGAATGCTACGCAGCCATAAAAAAGAACAAAATCATGAATTTTGCTGCAACCTGGATGGAACTAGAGTCTATAATACTGAGTGACCTCTCACAAAAACAAAGATCCGAATATCACATGTTCTCATTCATATAATGGACCTTGAACATCCAATGCAATACTATAAGAAAATGACTGATGGTACTGGGAAACTTTGGGGGGGAGGGGGATGGGATTAACAGTAGCAAATATCTGTCGGGGGATGGGAAAACACTTCTTATTTACAGGGTGCCTGAATGAAACGTCATTGTACACCTAACCCTTAACTGTACCCCACAAAACCATAATAAAAAATACTGATTAATGAAAAAAAAAAAAGAAATCTTGGTATATAATTAAATTTGATTAAAAAAAAAGATGATAGAGGAAATAAAAGAGGAGAAATGGTTTTCTTTTGAGCTGTCACCATCCTGGAGTCCCCGTAAAAAGAACTCAGTTCATTTTGATTGAATAAGTTAATAGAAATGAATGAAGAGGATTGAATTGCAGTACAAATGGAAAGGGAGTGTGACTTAACAGGATAAGCAAAGGATTGGAGCATGGATCTGACATCTAATCTTTTTGGGCCACAGACACTGATTTTATCTTTTGATACTGACTTCTTGGTTGTGACAGTAGACTCCATGGAACTCCTTTAATTCTGCTCTTGGAAAACATAAGTTAAAACATAATGACGCAAAGACAGTCCAGCTACTTCATATGCATGGTTAAAGCCCACAAGAAGGCTCATGTTGACAGTCGGGAAAAGCAACATGAAACCTTGAATCTATCAGTGAAGGTAATGTTGACACATCTGTTTTCAAGACTCATCTTTTATTTGTTTTAGGTAAGATCTTTTTCCCTTTAATTACTTGGAAGCTTGAAGCAGCTGATGATGTATTTAAATATCTCTTGGTAGATTGGAGTTTCACATCTTTGTATTGTAGTCCCTTAAGTTAAAAAAAATTTTCTCAATAGAAGAATAAACATAACTCTCATTAAGACCCTCTGTTATTTTCAGCAATGCACATTGGTATTAGTTGTTAAGTTTCTATTATATTAAATTTATTCTCATTTCAGTTGTATACCAAGAAAGATAACATTTTAAAGATATATATATATATATTTATCAGTTAATTTTCTTTTTAAAAATTTTTTGATATTTTTCTCTTATGTGTAAAAATGATCCCTAAAATGACAGCTGAATCCACTCTTTTCAGAGAGCACGTAGACTCAGAGGAGAACCCTGGCACTTCCTCAAATCAGGGCTGTTCCTTACCAAAGTTTACCCATTTTTTAGATTTTTTAAAAAATTTGTATTTGGAGTCTCACTCTGTCACCCAGGTTGGAGTGCGATGGCACACTCACGGCCACCACAGCCTCGGCCTGCTGGGCTCAAGCGATCCTTCGGCCTCAGCCTTCCAAGTAACTGAAACTACAGGTGTGTGCCACCTCACCCAGCTAATTTTTTTGTTTTATTGTAGAGAAGAAGTCTCGCCAAGTTGCCCAGGCAGCTCTTGAACCCCTAGAGTCAGACAATTCTCTTGCCTCTGCTTCCCAAAGAGCTGGAATTACAGGTGTGAACCACTGTACCTGGCTTGTTTTTTTTATTTTTTACATTTAAGATCCCTGACATTGGTGACAATGGTGATGCAATGTTATTGGCAGTGTAGCACAAACATATTCACCCCTTGTCATACAGTCTTCCCGTCAATCCATTGATGGACAGCATGTCATCATCACATACTGTCCCATTATCGGCACTACACGTTGAGTTTAAACAACAAAAAAAAATTAAAACTATTTTCAAAAACTTTTCCCTTTGTAGCACTGCAAAACCTGCATGTCTGTTAAGCCATGGACATGGAAGGATAGGGTTGGCTAAAGTTAAGAGACACAATATGATTTACAGAAATCATAATATAAATAACAAAAATGAGGGTAGCAGATAGAAGAGAGAAGATGCGGGTATCAATACACACTTTTTTTAAGTCAATATTTTTTATTATGATATTGTGGGGTACAGCTAAGGGTTAGGTATACAAATATGCTTCGTTCAGGCACCCTTGTTGATAAGAGGTGTCTCCCTATCCCCAGACAGATATTTACTACCGTTAATCCCATCTCCCTTCCCCTCCCCCCCATAGTTTCCCACCACTGTCAGTGATTTTCTTATAGTATTACGTTGGATGTTTAAGGTTCACTATATGAGTGAGAACATGTGATACTCATCAAATTACCAGAAACATTCTTCTCAGATCTAGAAAAAACAACACAGGAATTCATATGGAAACACAAACAACCAAGAATAGCCAGAACAATACTCAGCAAAAAAAAAAAAAAAACAAAGCAGGGGG
>NW_007044790.1:3600-45348 GCF_000164805.1 Carlito syrichta
TCAACCATAAGAACCTTAGAAAATGAAGGACATACCCTCATGGAAATCGGAACTGGCAACCAATTCCTGAACAAAACCCGAAACCCACAGGCCATAAGAGAGAAGATAGACAAGTGGGACCTCATTGAACTGACAAACTTCTGCAAAGACAAAGAAACCATCAAGAGAGCAGGGAGACAGCCTACAGACTGGGAAAAAGTATTTGCCAATACACACTTTTTAAAGGTGCACAAATAATCCTTCTGAGGCTAATAATTAATATATTGAGGAGGAACCTTAAGTGCATATTGCTAAGTGAAGGAAGACTGTCTAAAAAGGCCATATTCTGTGTGATTCCAACTGCATGATCTTCTGGAAAAGGCAAATTACAGAGGCAACAAAAAGATAAGTGCGGAGTTTTGGGGGACAAAAGGTGAGTCATGGGGGACTTTTAGGACAGTGAAACTACTATTCTATTTGATAATGGTAGATACATGACATTATATGTTTATCAAAACCCATAGAATGTACAATACAAAGAGTGAGCCCTAATGTAAACTATAGGCTTTGGTTAAGAATAATGTTCCAAAATTAGTTTCTCAGTTGTGATATATGTACCACACTAATGTACATATGCTAAAAATTGGGGAACTGGGGATTGGTGAGGGTGTATATGGAAACCCTTTGTGCTGTGTCCTCATTCTTTTCAATAAAAGTGTTCAAAGAAAAAAAATATGATGTGAAATGTAGAAGGAGGAGGAGGGTAAAAAGCGTGATTCCTTAGTGTACTTGTAATCCAGGGTATGAATGAGTGTCTCTCATTGACGGCAGGGAACAACTTGTGTTTCCAGCAGACACTTACCTGCCGGTTTGCTCAGGCCTGACAGGAAATACACATGACAGGCTGTGCGGCTTCTGATCACATCCCCCGCGCACAATGTGAAGGTTGACGTCCAAGTCATGCTGCCATGACGTGCGTAGGGGAGGACCGGCTCTGTGAAGGCAAGTGCAGACAGGTGACATGTGGAATGCATTGATGGATAGCCTGTCACCAGCACATGCTGTTCCAATACTGCCTTGCCATTCCCCTTCTGGAACAAAAGGATGAGCACTGTAAAGGGAGAGGAGGACCATCCCTCAAATGTACCAGATGATTCTGTGATTATGATTCAGAAAGCAATACATTAGCCAGGTGCGGTGGCTCACTGCTGTAATCCCAGCAGGTTGGGAGGTAGAGGTGAGAGCCAAGGGGTTTGAGACCCACCTGAGCAACTTGGCGAGACCTCATCTCTGCAATAAATAAAAAAAGTTAGCCGGACATGGTGGTGCATGCCTGTAGTTCCAGCTACTTGGAAGGCTGAAGTGGCAGGATCACCTGAGCCCAGCAGGTTGAGGCTGCGGTGGCTGTGAGCTTGGCACTGCACTCCAGCTTGGGCGACAGAGTGAAACTCTGACCCAACAAACAAAAAAACCCAAAAAACAAAAGGAGGACAACCCCCTTAAGTCCCCTCCCACTGTGGGAGATTTTCTGTCTTCTCAATAAAACCTGCTTTAAAAAAAAAGAAAGAAAGAAAGACATTCCTTGCAGAAATATATTGTCAACATGTTATGGGATATAATAAATCATTATTTAGATAGGTAGGGAAAAATATAACTTCAAACTTGATGAAAGAGGTGTTAGGAAGCGCAAGAGAGAATCCAATCTGTAACAAGAAACTTAAAGTTTAAAAAAAGAGGCAGAATGGTCCAAACGTCCATCTTGTCTGGAAGAAAGATCAGCTTTTTCAGCAAGTGCCCAGTTGCCTCAGAGCATAGGAACAGGCCTAAAGTGGCCAATACAATCCCAATTATCCATGAAGAGTTTTTGGTCAAGACAATAAAAAATATTACTCTGTGGTTCGGCATTGAAAAGTTATGTATAAAGAAAGGCACAGAAACAGAGCAATAGGGCACACATCGGATACTGGTGGGTCAAGATATCCAATATTGGAAGAGTAACGACAGTCCTATACTTTACTTCACAAGCAAGTGCTCTCTGGTATCCAAGGAAGGGAGTCCCCACAAGCAGATGAAACTGTGGTATGTTTCATTTCTGAGATAAATGCAAAAGGACTGCCTTGTGCTGGCCAAGCAAAACCCCTGAGAACAGAAGAACTTGCCATGTCTCTTGGAATAGGTGATGGAACATTAAAGCCAGGAGAAAACTGGTAGGGTCAGACCATGCCTGGCATAGGTCTACCTTTAAGCCGTCAAACATGAATTTGTTGCGGACTTCCTGCTGCCTTTCACTAGAAACTCTGTAACTTCAAGCAATATGTGATTTCATTGAGGGAGAAAAAAAATTAAACTATGAGTTTAGTCAAAGTGGCAGTGCTGGTAGAATTCAGCTGTTCTTTGATGTGACTTGAAATCTACCCTCAATGCAAAGGTACTAGAAAGGATCAAGATCAGGTGAGCATTGATTACCTGACACCCATCTCTAAGTGTAAGATGATAATTTCAATAAGCATGAAATAAAAATTCCAAATGACAAGAAGACAGTGCTATTCATTTCTTAGAAGTACATAAATGAACAGCGCCGCAGATGCCATGAATCATGAGCACCACCATCCTGGGGAGCTCAGTAAGAGGTTATTGACTGATTGGCAGCATGGCTGGACAGTGGGCCCTTGGACTGGAGGCATTTCTCATGGGCACCTAAGTGGGTTGTCTGTGGCTCTGTGGATTCCCATTAAACATTGAATTTGCTGTCGTAATTCTGCATACTAACCAAAGAGGACATGTGTGTGTCACCGAAGGAGACTCAGTTATGCAGAAGAAAAGCAGCAGTGAATCCCTTTCTGACCTGGCACCATCCTTAGAATGTGGTGGAGTGGAGTGGTTATGACAAGGGCTTTGGCGGAGTTAGGCCAGGACAAATGGTACCACTAACTTGACATGCAGCTTTGGTGAAGATACGGTCCATGTCTCAGCAGCTTAATCTGTAAAATAATAACAATTAAAGCATTTCCATGCAATGTGGGTGTGTGCTTAGCATTGTGTCTGGCACATAATAAGTCATGCAGTGAATGTTGGCATGAGTGTTAAAGTACAGATGGAGGGAATCATTGTTTTCCTCCTCTAAATTATAGAACAGAAACATGGATTGGAAATTATCTGAATGAATTTTAGCCTCCAGAATGGCTTAAATTATAAAAACGGGCAGCATCAAATGTTGACAAGCATATGGCGCAATCAGAACTCTCTTGCATTCATTATTGCTGGGAGTGTAAAGTGGCCCAATTACTTCAGGAAAAATTCTGGCAGTTTCTTATTAAATGTGACTACCTCATGACCCAGAAATTGCACTCCTAGGTACTTACCTAAAGGAAATCACTGCAAATGTCCATCTGAAGACTTGTAAAAGTCCATTCATATCGGGTGTATTCATAATAGCTGGATACTGGAAACATCTGAGGTATTCTTCAAGAGGCGATGGATGAAATGTGGTATAGCCATACAATGGAATACTACTCAGCAATAAGAAAGAATGAGACTCTGGCACTCACAAAAACGTGAATCCACCTCAAAACGCCATGCTGAATGAAAGAAGCTTCACACAAAAGAGTACTTGATGTATGATTTTAAAGTTTTAAAACAGGGAAAATTGACCTATGGTGTGTGTGTGTGTGTGTGTGTGTGTGTGTGTGTAGATAGAGAGACCAAAAAAACTCCTGGAATTTAGTATGTATTCTTACATGTTTAAACTTCAGTCACCCTCAAAGGCCTCTCCGTGTGATGCAGTACACCTATGAGATGCTTTTCCCACTGCTCGAAACAGTTTTTGAACTTATCAATGCCGATGCCTTTTAGTGCTTCTGCCGTTTTTTGTTTCACCTCTTCCACATCAGCAAAATATTTCCCTTTAAAGACTTTTTTCATCTGGGGAAACAAACAAAAAAAAGATCGCATGGGGCAAGATTGGGTGAATAGGGAGGATGGGGGTAGGAGGTCATGCCATTTTTGCTCCAAAACTGCTGAAAACTCCACATGGTGTGAGCAGGTTGTTCATGTAAATTATGCATCATGAAATGGGCACAAAGCAATGTAGCGAAATGTTATCTGTCAGATTTAGGTGGAAGAATTCAGGTGTACAATGTACAATTCTTTCAACTTTTTTGCTTATTTGAAAAGTTCTGTAATAAAACCACAGGGAAGTGTGGCAGCTCATCCTTGTCTAGTGTCACGCTCCTCTTCCTGAAGTTGAGAGGTCAGTGCCTGTGTCTCCTGGCTAGGTCTGCTACTTCTCAGTTTTCCTTCCTCTCACATGGTTCTATTCTACTTCTGGTCCTTCACTTGTGGGGTTTGATTTCTGGACACTTCCCACATATTCTACACACTTGAATATTCTGGTTGTCCTAGTCTCTCTGCTTCTCAGCAGTTATTCATGGCAGTTCTTTGAGCCACTCAAATTCCTGTCCTCAGTTGAACTCACCTGTGTTTCCTTGTCTTCTCCTGGGCTGCCTTATGTGGAACGGTTCCACAAAAGCCATCTAAGGTGGGAAGAACCAGGCACTTACCTGGTGGCTTGGTCTCACCAGTGCCGTTTCTTCGTGGATGTGTATCTGTGTGAGCTTGATGGTGCTATACTTGGTGGCATCTCTCTAGAAATTGGAAAATGAGATTTATCTCACAAGGATTATATATTCTCTTCTTGCCCTGCTCTTCCACTAACTCTAGAGGTACAATTCTGGATGGATCATTTACATTCTAGCCTTCAGCCTCTTAATCTACAAAATGGGAGGTTGGATTAGAGACTGTAATAACTGTTTTAGTCCTAAAATTCTGAGGCCATGTGTTTAGATCAGTTCAGAGTTCAAATCTTGCTTTACCGCTTTTTAATTATGTGGTCTTGGGCAAGTTACCTATATTTTTTGAAGACATAGGTGTCTTGTATGTAAAGCAGGAGTAACAATAACAATGATAGTGTTTATGTCTCAGGGTTTTCTTACGGGTTGAATGATATAAAACATGTGAAGATGTCAGCGCAGGCCCTGGCCAGTGAGTAGGCCCCCAGTGTTAGCTGCTACAACTGTAACCACCATCGCTAATGCTTCTGCTACTGCTACTCCTACCATGAGGGTAAATTGGAAAGGCTATCATGAATATATTTAACTGGAAAAGTCCTCCAAAGACTTCGTGTTTCTTTCTCTCTCGGAGAGACCTTTTTGTTATTCTCTTTCAATTTAAATACAGTCAACTTAAATATTTTCTCTCTGATTTAGAATCGCTTTGATGTATTTTCAGTAACTTTAGGGGTTGTGCTTTTTTAAAAACCCTATTGATTTTTCAGAAAGGATATCATATTAAAAATAAGGATCCATTTTAATTCCACATTCTCTTTATGATCTTTCATCTTCTAAAGGCAAAAATCTTCATATTCTTTGTTCTGCAAATCATAAGGTCTAAACTGAAAAATCAATTCTTCCTCGGAAAGGAGAAAAGAACTGTTATTAAGAAGTAAAGAATAGTCTGAGGATGGTGTGAGCAGAAGATCAATGGAACCATCAGAGATGTTGTTAGTTTCTTACTAAAAACTAAACCATCACCTCAGGCTGCGGATGATGAACGTCTAATCCCATTGGAATCAATCCATGGACATGCAGGCAAATACCCATCAGCCTCAGTTCTCGGGATCTCTGCCTTTTACTTAGCACTCTTAAAAAACAAAAATAAAAGCAACTCAGAATATTGATCCAGTTAGATTCAATTATTTAAAAATAAATTTAGCATAAGATATGGAGTGCTTTCTATACTAATTAGAAGAAGCATTTGACTAGAACCTTTGGAAGCCAGAGTACAACCCAAAAGTTGAATTGTGTTTATAACATAAATAACAATAGATTATGTCAGAATGCTCAGGATCTAGAATCATGACTGAAAATAAGATAGAAGCATTTGATCAGAAGCCCCCATCATATGTAAACTTTGCCTTGAGGCAACCTGCCATCTCTTTGAGGGACTTGCAGAAATACAAGCACAGGGGTCAGAACTTGCATAAGCTTGCATATGCGCGCTTGTTAACTCTGGCTCCAAACCCCAACATACAACTTTCAAGTGGAGGGTTCCTTTGGCCGCCACAGGAAGCCATGTGAAGCTTGTTCTAAGGCAGGCTGAAAGATTTCTCTTTCTTTTAAGCTCATTTCCAAGTCTCAAGACTCACCACTAATGACAAAGGAGGTCAGTTTAGAGCAAGTTAGCTTCTGGGCCCCTACCTGGGTCTTCTCAGGCTGGCCTAGAATTTCCTTGGCTGGGAGGGAGTTTGCGTTTCAACTTGGGAGCTGTCCAGGTGCTGAGGCTCCCTCAGCACACTAGGTCCAGTTGGGCACAGAGAAAGCATGGAGGTGGGCAAGGAGGTAAAGATGGCACCCAAGAACCGGGCTGCTGGATCCAGAAGCGGATTTAATTCTATGCCCCCTTGGATGGAGAAAGTTGCAGCTAATACTGCTGTTATTAACACACTTCCAGGCAATATCTGAGCTGGCAGGTGAAAGCTGTAAGTGGCAGCTGGGGAAGGGACCACAGAGAAAGAGAAGCAGGGCTGAACCCATTCCAATTGCCTCTTTGCTTTTTTCACATTCATGGTTCACCCAGAAACTTGAAAGTGATGATGGCTGTATTCTGAAAGGGACCCCAAGGCAGAAACTGCAGAACTTCTCTGACAGTCGGTCTGAGGAGGCATTCTTCAGTTAGCCAAAGATCTTGCTGACCTGAGAAGAAGGCTCAGCAAGAACATCTGGTTAGGCTACTACCATTGTCAGGGAGGCAGGCTGGGAACATTGGCATCTTTTCTGAGAAGACCGACACAGGTGTAACTTAAATAGATTTGCAAAAGTAGTAAGAGTGAGATTTTTTCTTTTGTAAAAGGTTCAATATAGAGTAACTTTAATATACAAAATTGCCAAGGGCAGTTGAAATTAGAGTCAACTTATCACCTGACTTTTCTGGAATAAATGTATGTCATAGATGGCATGGATTGTTCCTATGAGACCCTCATTTGGAAACTAGACTTTATGCCTTGGTAAAAAATAAAAACTAAAAATAAAAGCCATCCAAAAAATCAAAATGTAGTACCAGCATGTTTCAGAGAAGTCAAATCAAAACTTTGGTTCTAACCACAGATATAATATCTAGACCAATTATTCTAGAGAAAGAGTCCACCAGAAATCAGAATGAGACAGTCAACAGTTATTAAAAGAGAGGGTTTGTGTTAGATCCACCAAGAGCACAGGTGATAGCAGAATTCATGAGTCACATCTTATTTCTATAAACCAAGGCAAGTTAATTGCCTATGCCCTGTCCATTACTCTAGGCAGTAGGGATAGAAATGCTCCCTAGTTTCGAAGAGTTTTACTGCTTATTAAAGACCAAACTCAAAATTGAAACTAGAGTGGTTTAGAGATGGACTCTAAACTCACTCACCGGCTTATTTAATCTGTTCATGCCTCAGTTGTTCCATCTGTATAATGAGAATGAGAATGATAGTGGCGGTTGTCTCATAGGGTTACAAGAATTAAATGAGCTGATTTATACAGAGTCGTTACCCTAGCTCCTGACATAAGTACATGTGAAATAAGTGTTAACAAACAATCCCACAGAGTGCAATGCCTGTGCTAGATTAGGTGAAAGAATAAAGGGGATATGAAAGGTCCAGAACTGTGTCAAAGCCACTGCTTGGGTAGAGCAAAGAGTGAAACTACTCATTTTCAGAAAGAATATACAGCATGGATTTGTTATGGTTAAATAGAGGCCCATGAAATGAAACATTTTGTGTTTTGTTCTCCAAGTTAAACAGCACACACTATAAACCCCATTGTCCAAATCACTCTCACCTTTGGAAAAGTACATTTGATGGAGAACGTCATCCTTCCACCATTAAGATCTCTAGGGCTTCAAGCCTCTGGACTGTCGCAATAAATGTGCCCTCCCTCCCTCGCATGTCTGGCACACCTTCACTGTCACATTGGACACATGGCTGGGAAAAGGTCATCTGTAGTCCACTATAGACCAGGAACACAACTCGGTTACTAATCTCTTTTGTTCCAACTTCCTAAACAACCATGTTCCTAAAATTTTTACTACTAGTTACTCTATGAGAACAAACAGGATAAAGGAAATGGGAGAAGTCCACAGTTAAAAAGCAAAAGTCTGAAGTTTTACAAAGTGAAATGTTCCTCTTGGGGTTGACTATGAAATTTCAATTCCTTGCCTGCAGCAGTAGGAGAGGTGAAAAGTGGAGAGAAGGAGACACCTGAGAAATATATAATGAGTGCTTTGGTTGTGGCAGGCATAATATTCACATGGTTACAAAAGTCAAGTGGTCAAAAAAAAAAAATAATGGTCATTCACCTAGAACAAAATTAACAGGAAAAAAAGGTATTCTTGCCAACTCAGGTAACTCAAACATTGTCAAACACAGTCCGCCTTCCTCCTGTTCTCCCCTGCTCTCTGGCTGTGATCTAAGACCCCGAGGGTTTATCCAGGGAGGGTGTCTGGGCTGTCTTACTCCTTTGTGGGCAGCTGTTCTCTTAGGCACAGACCACACATGGCGAGTACTCCCGAGAAGCTCAGCACTTTCCTCTCCAGGTTTGGTCCCATCAATGGCTCTTGTTGGGACTGGCTATTCTAAGGGTTGGCAACATCTTCCCAGGCCCTACCGGCCCATCTGAAGCCTCGGTAGGAATCTGCTTGCCTGGAACCATAGTTACTCCTAAGTAGCTTTGCTGGCTTTTGATCCTAAGCTGTCTTCAGTGCATTTCTGGATTTCTTGGAGGTCCCAATAATGGAGCTGGAGGAGGGTTGCTCATTTCAGACCTATCTCTGCTTGGAGGGCCAGCTGCCACCGGCTACCTTATGGCAGCAGCATGCCGGTTCAGGGCACACAGAAGCCACCTTCTTCCGTAGATCTTTGATAGCAAGCGAGGTGCAGCTTGCCTCTGGTCTCAGATCTCCAACCTACTGGAGAATGTCAGTTCCCTTCCCTCTACAGCTGAGTTTACCCAAGGGAGCAGCAAGGAACAGGGCGGGCTTCCAGGGCCTTCACAAGATGGTTATGCATTGTACAACAGCGGCACTCCTGAGGGAGCCCTGTTCCCATCGTAGGCATTGCTGATTTGTACATTTATTCTGGTGATTTTCTGGAAAATAGAAATCATACATCTTGAGGAAGGAGTGCTTTTTTCTCATTCACACAAAGACACCACATGGCCAAATGGTAGACCAGCTGTCCTGGCCAGTATTGGGGACCCCCCCCTTCTCCGCTCTCCAGTCCCTTTATCTCAATCCAGAATCTGTTCATGTGTGGTGGAAACCCGTTCCATCAACATACACCTGTTCCCACTCTGGCTTATTGTGTAAATGCCACACTTGGAGTCCTCTTGGCCTAGGTCTGGGTATTCAAGCTAAGGTCTTGGAATCTACCCTCCTTGGCTCCTTCCCCTAAATGTTTTCTTTCACAAATACCTGGCTCTTAAACTAAAAAGTCATAGTTATCAAGGCTCTAACTGGGAACCGAAAGCTGGGAAGTTGACTCTGTTCATGCTGAGCATGATGTTTCAGCAGGGACAAAAGAGATCTTGGTGATGAAAAGATGAGGAACCACAGCTCTTGACCCAGTGTGGACAGATAAGGTCTTTATCCTAAGTGACCTAACCCAGACACAGGAAACCAAGTACTGCACGTTCTCACTTATAAGTGGGAGCTAAACAAGGGGAACGCAGGACATAAAGATGAAAATGATAGACACTGGGGACTCCAAAAGTGGGGAGAGGATAGAGGGTTGAAAAATTATCTATTGGGAACAATGTTCACTACTTAAATGATGGGTACACTGGAAGCCCAATCCCCACTGGTACACAACATACCCATGTAATAAATACATACAATTAAAATAAAAAAGAAACCATTACTTGTTGAGCCGGCAGAGTAGGAAGACAGGTACTGAGGGATAAAGGCAAATTGGCTGGAGGGTTGGCAGGAGGGGAGTCCTTGTGCAATGTCCCACAAATGCTCACTTGTCCAGGGTAGGACAGATGTGGAACAGGAGTGGAGAGCTGCCATGATGCTTCCATCTCAGTTCCAGTTCTGTTCTTTAAGCCCGTCAGGCCTAGAGACATGACCGCTGGCTTCTGGGAAGCAGCCTTGCAGGAGAAATATACAGTATGAGATTCACAGAGGAACCGCCATCCACAGAAACAGATGGGCTTGTGACAGCCTCCGAGGCTCACTAAAGGACACATTAAGTGTGCAAAAAGGCTGGGGCAGGCAGCAGGCTACTTGTGACCTTTGGCCTCCTTCCCTATTGGAATGCATGTTGCCAGGTGTTTCTTTCTCAAAGGAGAGGACAACATGACATAATCACCTCTCTACAATCTCTCTGCGGAAGCACCCAGGCTATGGCCCTGCTCAGTTTGCAGCCTAGGTCTGTGAAAAGCACAGCCCCGCTTTCTTCATCTTTGTTTTCTCTGTTTTGTTTATTACCTCCTGCCTTACCCCGACTCTCACTGCTAAGCTGCCTCCCCTGCCACACCAGCTGGGGAGGGATGTGAGGCTTCAGAGCTTCATTATTACCTGTAATTTCAGAGAACTACAAAAGTCCCGCTGTGCTGTGAGGAAGGTTTGCTTATGTACATAACAGTCTTTTTTAAGAAGATAAAGATGAAAAAAGGAAGGAAGGAGCAGAAATCTTGTAATATTTTCATGCTAGTTTCTGCAATTTTTGTTTCTACTAATCTTTGGAAGCAAACCACCAGTCATATGACTTTAAAGGTATAGTTTTTAAAAGAGTAGCTACAAGGTCAATGTTAACCTTCTCTTCTACTCTGTTCAGCAATGACAAGTGTACAATGAATCACTCCAAGTCCTCCTTTCATAGATTGCTCTCTTCTGGGCTTATGTCATTGGTGTTCTTTATTTGAGAGATGCTCTCATTTGAGGTTTATTTTTTTAGTCTGGTAACTGTAGCTGCTTGCATGGGGAAGGGGGAAGAAAAGAGAACTGGCACATATCGAGTGTCTAATATGAGCGGTCTGCTGTCATCTCATTTATTACCCCCCATAGTTCTCTAAAGTATATACTAGTGTGCCCCCCTTTTTTTGAGTAAGAGTCTTGCTCTGTCACCCAGGCTGGAGGGCAGTGGCAAGCTCACAGCCACCACAGCCTTGACCTGCTGGGCTCAGGCAATCCTTCTGACTCAGCCTTCCAAGTAGCTGGAATCACAGGCAAGTGCCACCACACCCAGCTAATTTTTTTATTTATTGTAGAGACGAGGTCTTGCCAAGTTGCCCAGGCTGGTCTTGAACACCTGGACTAAGGCAGTCCTCTTGCCTCCACCTCCCAAAGTGCTGGGGTTACAGGCATGGGCCACCACACCTGACATAATGTGCCCATTTTATAGGTGAGGAAAAGGAGACTCTGCAAAATTATGTTACTGGATTAGGGTAACATAGCTAGTGAGTAGGATCTGAATCCAGGACTGTCTGACTCCAAAACTTATGATCTTTTTATCATGTACAAGGGGGTAAACCCCAAAAATTCTGAAATTATTTTTTGGAGAGCAAGCCCCTTGTGGTACAAGCTTCCCCTGCTAGGTGAGTGTTCTAGGAACCCATTGGCATCAGTGTACCAGCTAGCATTGTTGTGAGAGGCTACATTTGACTTCAGTGAATTTTTTCTTTTTTAGATTCTCTCAACATGTTTGCCCATTTCATGATGGTTGATTTATGAGCACACCTGCTTACATTGCGCTGAGTGTTCAGCAGTTTTTGCCCCAAATAGTGTGACCCCTGTGCCCCACCCTCCCTATTCACCCAATCTTGCCCTGAGAGACTTTTTGTTTGTTTGTTTCCCAGGATGAAAAAAGGGAAACGTTTTGCTGATGTTGAAGAGGTGAAACAAAAAACGACAGAAGCACTAACGCATCAAAATGGATGAGTTTAAAAACTGCTTTGAGCAGTGGAAAAAGTGTCTCAATAAGTGTACTGCATCAAACAGAGATTACTTGGAGGGTGTCTGAAGTTTAAACATGCAAGAATAAATACACAATTTTTTATAAATAAATTCTGGGTCTTTTGGGTCCTCCCTTGTATATGACCTTGAGTGGTCCAAATGGTCTAGGCTTATACTGGATTCCAGTGCATAGAGATATTTAAGCATAACTTTGGAAATACACTAGATCCCCCAGTTATACTTGGTTCACAAAATTCATGCTAGTCCTGTTCTATTAAATGGTATTACCCATCCATCCTCTTAGACTGTCCCACCAACTCTTATTTTTTAAAATATGAATCTAAGTTTGTGTTTATGGCAAACATGTGGTTCCCATCAAGTGGGTTTATGTGATTATCTATAAATATCACCAAAAGAAAGTTATTAATGATTCTTTTTAGGTTTATTTTTAAAATTAGGTTACTGATATTTCCATATTGATGACTGGACTTACTTCTGTAATACTTGTTTTATGGTAGAGACCTATTTAGTTTTAGTCCAACCTTTATAACGATTCTCTCACTACTCACCTTTAAGTCCTGTTAATTTTTATCATGAGAAAATGATCAGCTTTGAAACATTATGTCATCAAAGGCACAGACACATTGCTCAGGAGGCAAATGCTATCCAGATAAGTGAACTTTGATGTCTTTTATTTTAATATGAATAATGTTGCTTGTAAATGACAAAACCACCAGAGATATTTGTTAAAGTAGATGGTAAACTGTGAGCTATTTTGATGTATGATCTGTGAATGTTCCATTTATTTATTTGTTCAGTCCTTTTTGTTTTTTTTTTTTTTGAGTTGGAGTCTCACTCTGTCACCCAGACTGGAGTGCAGTGGCCGCTCCCAACCACTGCAGCCTCGACTCACTGGGCTCCAGCGATCCTTCCACCTCAGCCTTCCAAGTAGCCGGAATTACAGGCACGTGCTACATGCCCGGCTGATTTTTTTTTTTTAATTGTAGAGATGAGGTCTAACCAAGTTGCCCAGGCAGGTCTCGAATCCGCGGGCTCAGGCAATCCACTCATCTCAGCCTCCCAAAGAATGGGATTACAGGCTGAGCCACCGAGCCCGGCTGTTCAGTCATTATTTTATTCATTCAGTTTAGTTATTTTGTTTTCAAAAGACAGTCATGATCTGGAATACTGGCCAGAAGTATAGCACACAGTTCAGTTAAACAAACACACAAAATATTAGGATTTTTCTAAAGAATTGCATGGACCATTAAATTTCTAGTTCATCTGATGGGAATAGAATTTTGCCACTAAGATCCTGGACTAAAACTGGAAAGAAAGAGAATACAAAGAAACGACTTTGTGCACAACCTCCATATAGCTCCAGTCTCCAGAATCCTTGCTTATGAGCTGCCATATTCACCTGCTGTACCTGTTGTCTTTTCACAGATTGGAAAGGCCAAGGGATCCACTGGGCTGTCAAGAGGGACCTGTTTGGTCTGTTTCTCTTAGAAATCAGTGGACTTTTCTTGTAAGAACTGAGCACGGTCTGTCAGTGAATTTCCAGCTTTAATGCAATAAGAGTCACCAAGGGTATCTGTTGAAAGTGTGGGTTCTTAGACACTAACCACAGAATTTGAATGGGGTAAGGTTGTGGTGAGACCCAGGAATCAGCTTGATAACACGCATTCCCTCTGCCTCATAATCCCAAGGCAAATACTTTGGACCAACCTTGAAAAACACTTTCTTGAGCATTTAGTCTCCAAAGCTGAAGAAGTTTAGAGGTTGGTTTACTGAGGTCTAGGTCCTGTTCTTCCACTTTTTCTATGACTTTGAGCAAGTTATACAATCATTTCATGCCTCAGTTTCACAAATAAAAATAAATGAATCTAGATTATGAGTTAAGAATTAAATGTGGGCCGGGCTCGGTGGCTCAGCCTGTAATCCCGCGCTTTGGGAGGTCGAGGAGAATGAATTGCCTAAACCCACGGGTTCGAGACCCGCCCGGGCAACTTGGCGAGACCTCATCTCTACAATAAATTAAAAATCATCCGGGCGTGGTAGCGCGTGCCTGTAATTGGAAGGCTGAGGCAGAAGGATTGCTGGAGCCCAGTGGGTCGAGGCTGCGGTGACCAGGAGCCGCCACTGCACTCTAATCTGGATAACAGAGTGAGACTCCAACTCAAAAGAAAAAAAAAAGAATTCAATGTGTTAATCCATTTAAAGCACTTAGAAGAAACTTGGCACATAGCTGATGCTCAATAAATGTTAGTTATTGTTAAGAACCAGAAGGAGAATCCATTGCTCTGGGACTTCCAGAAAATTTCTTTGGACTTCTATCCTGGGCCTTCTCAGAGCAGAGATCAGGCCACACAAGGAAACTCATACCTCTTCACAGCCATGACTACCACCATGGATGTTTCTAAAGTTTGTTTTTCCTTCGTTCGGGACTATCAGTGAGGGAAACAAAAAGAGGTGTGATTGTCCTGTCGTGAAATGCCCTACGCTGAGCTATCTAACAATGAGACATTTCCCAAGTGTGTCATTTGGGCAAAGGGAAGCATTAAACTAATCCACACAGAACAGGGTTATACAATCATTTCATGCCTCAGTTTCACAAATAAAAATAAATGAATCTAGATTATGAGTTAAGAATTAAATGTGGGCTGGACTCACAAGGTGAGTCTTGAAGCAGAGTGTTGGTTTAACACCCTCTGAAGAAGCACATTTTGTCTCATCGGCTTTCAGAATTTTCTTGTGTTTGTTTTATATTTAATGTCTAGGTTTTCCACAGTACTTACTGGAGGAATGAGGAAGAGTGTGTCTCCTCCATATTCCCGGAAGCAGAAGTCTTGTAAATAATCTTTAAGACAGAAAATTACTGTGCTTAATGCACCAAGTGACTAACACACTTCTTAAACCATATGTTAGGGAGTGAAAGTCCTGTTTTCTGACAGGAAGGCCGATAATCACACAGCTTTCACAGAGCAGTCGGATATCCATAACAAGCCACTTCATTAAAAATGCTAAATACTTACATTGTCTCTTGCTTTATTTAAATAACCAACATATGGCTATCGTCTGCCTTGAACAAACTGATGGTAACTAATTTTAACATTGGTATTGATTATTTTCCCTTTTAACAGAAGGAAAGAGCGTCTCCTCTTTGGGTGCCACACATGTGAAAACCTAGAGCAAGCAAAAGTCCTCCCTTTGCTTGTCTGCATCTTCCCCACTGATACTCCATAACCGGACTCCATCAGAGAGTCTCATACTCCTCTATCAAAGCCCCATCACCTGGGGGATTGCCTCTTTAGCTTCCTGAACAATAGGAAATAAGAGCTTAAAAAAAAACAACCACCCACCCTCTTGGCCTTTGTATCCATCTGCCCGGCAGTAGAATTATGGAATCAATAGATCCTGAATTTGCAATGTTCTGGACAGAAATTCTATCCTCTCACCACTCTGTCACTTACACAAATAAAAGTTAGGGGATGCGATTGCATTTTTCTGAAAGCCTCTCAGAATACAGGCTAGAGCTGAGAGCTTATAAGGAACCTGTTAATTTTTCTTTAATGTTTTATTTTACATGAAATATTGGATTCAGTTCCTTTCTTCTTCATGTTAACAAGTAAACTGCTAAATTGATCTATCAGTGGTTATGCTTACAAATTACACCTCTATAGTTCAGAAAGTGGTTATGCTTACAAATTATTTCTCTATAATTCAGAAAATTTACCAGATAACATAGTCTTTTAAGGTGGTAAATACCTTAAGTCCTGTAGTTCAATTTAATTCAGTAAGCATTTATCCAGTATCTATGATGGGTTATAGGCTAAGAGGGATAAAAGATGAACAAGATGTATACTTTCCTTCCAGGGGTTCAGAATCTGGTAGGCAGAGAGAGATGTGCAACTATAAAAATAATTCTAATGCAAGGAAAGTTTTGGTAAATTCCATAATGGAGGTAAAAAGTACAATACAAAATATATATGGTTTACTGTTTAAAAAAAAAAGTTTCCCAATGTTTCTGATTAATCCAAAATGTTAAAATCTTAAGATCATAAAACTAGAAGGATGTTTGGAAGTTATCTAGTTGAAATCTCCTATTTGACCAAGATGTGGAACCCAAGACCCTTAGAGACTGAGTGATTGTCCCGAGGTCACATATCTTGAGTTATCAGTATCAGATCAACTTCCACAGTCATGTTCTTGCCAGATGCCAAGTTGTTTTTGGAGATAATTTCCTAGCACAGTGAGATACAAAAGAAGTGCTTCTTGATGAGAATGATGATTTATCCCAGAAGCTATATAGCACCCATAATTTTTCTTCATCTGGAAAACAGATTTTATCTAGCAGAGATTGCAATTAAGGTAAATTTTGCCACCTAAATATGTCTACCTTCACTCAGAGGAGACAGTACCTATGAAAGAGAGACTCGAGGGTTTGTGTGTGTGTGTGTGTGTGTGTGTGTGTGTGTGTGTGTGTATGTATGAAGAGAGGAGTGGAAAGAGAGAAAATTTGTCTTTATTGTCTGTATCTTAGACTTTACTTCTTTTCAGATGTAATTCTCCATATATCCTTTTGTAATTCAACAGAATCTGAGACATTAAAATCCCTGTTGACATTGTGAGATTAATTTCTTGGAACATTGATAATGTGCTGGGCTCTAGGTGGAAAGATAAATGAATCTGTTAAAAGACATTTGCTGAGTACATACTATATACCAGGCACTGTGTTAGGTACTGGGAACCCAAAGGTAGACAAAACAGGCAGAATTTCTGTTCCAAAGGTGCTTAAATTCTAATGGGGGGGCAGACAATAAACATGTAAATAAGATAACCTCAGTTATTGTATAAGCTGTGGAGAAGATAGTACCAGATAGTGTGGTATAGGGCGGGTGGGTTGGGGTTGAAAAGGCTTCAGCTAGAATGACTGGGGCATATTTGATATTTGAATAATAAAGGGTCTGCAGCTACATAAAGATATAAGAGAGAAGTATTCCAAGTATTCCAAGCAGAAGAAGTGCTTTGTATGATCAAGGAATGGTAAGAAGGGTTGGGTAGCTATGGTGGAATGGATGAGGGAGAGTGGCAGAAGAGATGTGTAAAGGGTTCACATCATTTGGAACTTGTTTGAGATGCTAAGGAATTTGTTTTGTTTGTGCGTCATGAAAAAACTATTAGAGGGCTTCTAAACGAGGGAATGACACAACTTTTCTCTTGCTTTGGGAAGATCACTTACTTTGACTACTGCATGAGAGAATGACTTTAAAGGTCAAAAGTCATAAGGGAGATTATGGGGATGCATAAGGTGAGAGAGAATGGTGGCAAATGGACTCAGGTGTAACAATGAAGATACTAAGAAGTGGTCAGATGGGAGAAACATTTTGGTGGAGAAGTTGACAGGGCTTATTGATGAACTGCCTGTAGAGTGTAAGGGAAAGACAGGATGAATCTTGAATTTATGGCTTAAAGAATTTGAGGAGATGGTGATATAGCTTACTAATATGGTCAAAGATCTGTGGGGAGGAAGAACATTTGGTTTAGCTTAGGAAAAGGTAAAATCAATAGTTCTGTCCTGGCCATGTGAAATTTGAGATGCCTATTAGACATCTAAGTGAAGCTGGTGAGAAAGAAGATAGTCATCTTTTTTGGCTGGATAGTCCAAGCTGGAGAGAAAAATTTGTAATTCATCATCATACTTGGGATACTGAAACCATGGGATGAATGGAATCATTTAGGGGGAGAGTGATTAGGGAAGAGAACAAAGAGAGCTATGGAAAAAGTTCTGAGTCACTTCACCATTTAAGAGTTTATAAGAAGAGAAGGAGTCAGCAAGGGACACTGAGAAAAAGTAGCCATTGAGGTAGCAGAAAAACCAGGTGAGTGTGGGGTCACAGAAATTTAGAAATGCACAATTTTTTTTTTAACATGATGAAGTCGTCACTATGTCTGATAATCCTACTTTTAGATGTAGGCCATTGATGACCTTGATGAGAGCCATTTCAGTGACTCACTGAGGACAAAACTGTATGTGAGTAGGCTGAGTAGAGAATGGGAGGCAAAGAAAACAAGTAGAGAACTTGTTCTTGGAATTTTCCTGTGAAGAAGAGCAGAAGATCAAGGTGACATTGTGGAGGTAGTACTTTCCTTTTTCAGACAGATTGATATTACTTCATGTTTATATGGTGTTAGAAATCCTCCAGGAGAGCAGGGGAAAATGATGATGCTGGAGAGATGGAGGAAAATAGGAAGAAGGATATTTTTGGGAGATATGAAGGAATGAATTGAGACATTTTTCTGTGTAGTGAAATTATCTGGCAGTGTTGATGGCCCATCTGAGATCTATGGTCATTAAGGGTGTTTTAGCGGTCCATTAGCATCATTGCTTTGCTCCCCAAATTATAACCAGTTGAGAAAATAAATATAGATTCATTTCCCTCTGCTATTCCCCTATTCCTTACAGAAAGATTTGGATAAGTGTCTATTTATTCAATCTACTTTGCAAGTTTCCATCTTTCCTATATAGAGTTTCATTTCTTTCTGGATTGTCTTTCCTTTTTCTTTCCATTTGCTGTCTACCAGAGATTTTTGAAAATATGATCCTTTGAATTTTTCCCTTTGGGGTGTTTAATAGTGAGTTCTGAATCTGCCAGAATTATTTGTTGCCAAAACAAAATCTTGTCTATCTTCATCCTCCTGAGGTGACTGATTCCTCCTAGGAACAATTTTCCTATGATAGCATTCTCTGACTTTTATATTATTGTCCTGCCTTGCCCTTCTTTAGTCTGTCTCACCTTTGCTGGTACTTTCCACAGAGTCATAATTTTATAATTCTCAACCATGTTCTCTTAGGTCCCTGCCAATTAAAAGAAAAGAAAAGAAAAGAAAACTATTGCCTTGAAATTCACCCAGTATTTCTTCCAATTTTTATATCAGTCTTCCTGGTTGTCATTTTAAAAATTTTTTCAAATGTGTGTAGGCATTTTTTGGAAACCATCTTAAGTCTACTTTATGCTGCTATAACAGAGTACCATAGACGTAATTATAATGAACAGAAATGTATTTGGCTCATAATTCTAGAGACTGGGAAGTCCAAGTGCATGGCATTAACATCTGGTGAGGGTCTTAGTGCTGCATCAACCCATGGCAGAGGGTGGAAGGACAGGACAGGGCAACAGTGAAAGAGCAAGGGGGGACTAGACTTGCTTTTATAACCAATAAACTCTCATAGTAACTAATCCACTCCCATGATAATTACTTTAATCCAGTCAATGAAGGCACAGTCTTTATGACCTAATTAACTCTTATTAGGCCCCACCTCCTAACACTGTTGCATTGAGGGTTAAATTTCCAACCCTTGAACTTTGTGAGACACATTCAAACCAAAGCAGAAATTTTACATTGAAATGAGTAAAAAAAAAGTATTGTTGTCAAATTCCATACAAAGATATTATATTTAAAAAGGACAAAGAATAGAATAACGTCATTATAGAAAAGAAAATAATCTTGTAAAGACATGATCATTAACTGATTAAAACTATAAACTATCATTTCAAAACAAGCAAAAAGACATTTTTAAATGAGACAAAGCAGAATTAGAAAGACACAAATATGCTGACAGAAAACTCAAGAAAAAATTGTAAATAAAAAATCATTGTAGCAATAAAAGCATCAGGAGCATCATAAAATGAATATATATAGCAAATACTGTCTAAGGAAAATGTAGAAAAGCTTAAAAATTAAAAAAAAAGAGATTTAAGACAAAATGACAGAGAGTGAAGATGGGTCAAGAAGGTCTAACATATGAATAACAGAAGAAGAAATTCCAAGAAAGCAAACAGAATAAATGCTAGAAACTATAGTTTAAGAAAACATTCCTGAAAACAATTAAACTTCATATTGAGATAACATACAATGTACCTTAAAATTTGTACCCAGATATATTCTAGTAAAATCAGTGAAATGTAAAGGAAAAGAAAAACCATTTATGCATACAGGCAAGACCCAACCCACTCAACCAACAAACCCCAAACACACGACATATAACAGAAATAATATTTAGACTCATATTAGACTTTTGACAGCAGTACTTTCTGCTGGCAGAACATGGGGTTGTATATTTAAACTACCTAAGAAAAAATTAGTAGATGAAGAACTTTGTATCTAGAAAAACTGACTTTCAAGTATAAAGGCTTAGACAAACATATTAATATACAAGAACACAAGAAATATTGTCACTACGAACATTTCTTGAGGACTCTAACAAAGAGCAAACTTTAGCCAACCAAAATGATTAGAGAGAGGTGAATATACATATGAGTTGTAATTATAACTGGTGACAGGAGTTTTGCTGTTGTTATTCAGAGAACCATTGTGTTTATAATGCGCACTAAAACAAACGAGTAGTCACGGGATACATTAATTCTATCATTCCCTGTTTCTGTCCTTGAGAACCAGGATTCTTAATGTGGAATACAAGATCTTAAATGTAATATAGGAAAGGTTAAGTAAAAACCCATAGTACTGATTTTTAATTAGAAGACCCAAGGCCCAGTATGTACTTCTGAACATTTCTGTGCCAGGATTGTGGTCTTGAAATACCTTTCCTGTTGAGCCCAGAAGTTCAAGTCTATAGTGAGCTGTGATTATACCACTGCACTCCAGCCTGTGTGACAGAGTGAGAATCTGTCTCAAAACAACAACAAAACTGCTATAGAAGTGTCTAAAGGACTCTGGAGTCAACTGAAAGAGACCCTCATTGGCCACAGATGTGATCATCTGAGATTTATTAAGGATAGAAAACTCAACAGATTGGAACCTAAAAACTAAGTTTATGTTAATAAGTTTATAATGCTATAATATTATTGATAATATTCAGAGGATGACGGGAATTCATTCATTATCTTGACTCTTCCTCACCCCTCTTTCTTTTTTTTAGTTGGATTCTCACTCTGTCACCCAGGTTGGAATGCTGGAGTACAGTGGCATGCTCATGGTCACCACAGCCTCAACCTGCTGGGCTCAGGTGATCCTTCTGGCTCAGCCTTCCAAGTAGCTGAAACTACAGGCATGTGCCACAATACCCAGCTAATTTTTTGATTTATTATAGAGACGAGGTCTTACCAAGTTGCCCAGGCTGGTCTTGAACTCCTGAACTGAGACAATCCTGTTGCCTCAGCCTTCAGGGATTACAGGTGTGAGCCACTGTGCCTGGAACTCCCTCACCCTTTTTAAAGGGAAAAATCAAGCATTTCCTACATGAGCTACACCAGTGAGTACACTGGGTAACTAAATAGTCGATAAGTCAAACATCTATCTATAAAAATACTCTAGCTCATAACTGAAGATGCAATGTTAGAAGTAGAACTGTGAACAAATGGATCTGGACAGTGAGCATCAATGGCTGCTAACATCTCAAGAGAGACAACGTAGTTGCTTACAGACTTACCAAAGGGAATTCATCTAAGTCTAATCAAGCCTCTGGATCCAGCTGCACATTTGCAGGAAACACCGAGGATGGAAGGATGTGCTAAATGGACCTATGAATGGGCAGCCAGCACCATCCAGACTGTGAGAAGCCAGGTCAAATGGTGTGAGATCTATAGCACATACGATGTAAAGTAAAGAAAAAGATGGGAGGGAAAAACCTGTAGGTTAAAAGAGAGGTAGACAAAATATAGTTTTTAAAATAAGAAGGACTAAACTATTGAGTTTAAAGATCCACACAGGGGCAATAAAACAAACAAAAAGAAATATAAGGCAGTGACGACAATAGTAAGGAAAACAGAAAGGTCACCTTGGAGGGAAGGAGGAGGATGTGATTGGGATAGAGCATGTGATGTGCTTCTGGAACGGTTGGCAAAGGGCAGTTTCTTGACCTAGATGATAGTTGGTTATAAGAATGTTGGCTTTGTAATATTCACTAAGCTATGTATGTGTTATGTGTGGCTTTCTGTATATATTTTATTTTATAATAAGAAGGTAAAAGAAATTCTATGTGGCTCATGCTTTCTGAAGTCTAAGCCACTCCATTAGATGCCATCTGGAGCCTCAGTCTCAGAGTGTTACTTGTCTCCTCAAACCCCTTCCTTTGTTTATTTTTCAAGATCTCAGCTCATACCCAAGCCAGGCCTAATACATAGGCTGCTCAGATGTCCTGGTTTGCTAGGGACAAGTTGCCATTTTCACCTGTGGTCCGGGAATAATTATTAATAGTGGTCCTTTTCTTTCTCAAAAGTGTCTTAGTTTGGGCAACAAAGTGTATCAGAGGGTGCCAAAAAAATGTGCACACATTTTAAGAAAGGAAAAAATTACATTAAAATTGTAATACTCAATATATACTGAAAACAAAAGATGAATTCAAGTCACATTTGACTTCTGCAGTTACAAGAGGTGTTCAAAGTGGTTACTATCAGTGTCCAGATGCTTCTGATTACAGCAAACTAAAAGTAATACATTGATAGTATCTTAAAATGTGAATACAGGGCAACCCCTTTGGGTCCCCTCCTACTGTGGGAGTTTTTCTGTCCTCTCAATAAATCCTGCTTTCTAAAAAAAAAAAAAAAAAAAAAAAAAAGTGAATACATTATTTTGGCACCCCCAGTAGTCATCAACTAATAAATGCTACTATCTCCTTTCTGGCAAGATTCAGACTTATTTAGAAATAGTCCAGGAATCAAACTGAGAGCAAAAAAATCAGCTCCATAACTGATACAGCTGTTGGAGAATGCAGCTTTAGGTCTTACTAATATCTTACTCCAGAATTGGGCAGATGTACCATCTAGCCGCAAACAACACTGAGCACCAAGCCCTCACTGCCTCCTCTGACACCCCCACAGTGACACCCGCCTGCCTCATGGAACAGCAGATAAACAAATGAGGAGTGGAAAGAAAGGCAGTGGGTTGCTCGGCAGTGCTTCCTCTGCATTGAAACACCAAGCCACGGAGAAGAGTCTTCCCCTGCAACTGACACACATTTCAAGGGTGGACCTTGTATGTGTGGTTTTCGGTAATGCTTTCTGTTTCATGGACCACTTGGGAGTGTGGAGCAAGTATATAGCATGGTTTGACTTGAACCGGAATTTTGCCCAGTTAATACTAAGGTCCAACACCAACCAACTGCAATCGATGGATCTATTTGGATCTATTTGGATCCAACAAATAGACTACATGAAGTACGATGACCACCTGCACACCTAATCCTTTAATCTTTAAAATAAAAAATCCTTTAATCTTTAAAATAAAAAGCAAAAAAAAAAAAAAAAGACATAAAAAAATGAGACAAGCAGGGAAATTCAAACATTGGCTGGATATTTAATATTAATAAAATATTTTTTCAAAGTGAGAGTGGTATTGTGGTTATGTTTTAAAAAGTTCTTATCTTTAGAACTACATAAAGAAATAGTTATGAATAAAACGACAAGATGTCTGGAATTGGCTTCAAAATAATCCAGTGGAAAGGGGCTTAGATAAAACAAAATGGTCCATGAGTTCATAATGTTGGCACTTTTTTTTTCTAAGCTGTGGGGTAGTGTTCAGACACAGACTCTCTCCCCCTATATCTATCTTCTTCCTGCCTCCTCCCTCAGGGAGAGCCTCTGACTAAGGCTGGTCTCTGAAGGGTATGCATACTGCCAGTAATGAGTTTTAGGATGCAGGTGACCAAGCAAAGCTGAAAACAATCCAGTCATCAAACTTAATCAATGTAATTGTACATCCTGTGTAGTTATTTGAATAATTAACTTGATGGCTTAGATTATAAAACTGCTATACTGCCCTGAGTTGTGGATTCCTTACACACCTGCCTCTACCAGTGACTCCTGTAAGTTGCAGTAAACCAGTGTCTTTCCCTGCTGGACCCTGCAAGCCCTCTCAGACCTGGGGTCAACCGCATTTCAGAAGCAGACGCTCATATTGTCCACGTGCTGAAGCACCATCTAGAGAGTGGAGTCTAAGAAACAGCCATGAATTGAGTTGCTAGGAGACCATTGGTAACCTTAAAGCAAGAAGTTTTGTAGACCAGCAAAGAGCCAAGAGGATGAGTGTAAACTGTATTTCAAGTCTTTAATCAGTGAGAAGAAAGGATGTTGAAGAGCAAGAGCTGTTATGAGTATTTAATGATGGGACATAGAACTGGTCAACAATGGGGGAAAAAATCATGTGCACTTTTTGAAAGGAGGGACCCTGAGAAACTTGAAATAAACTTAGTTCACATCTTGCCTGTGCATAACCATTTTTGCTTAGACTGACATGTTTTGAATCTAGCACAGGTTAGACATAGATAGATAAATTTCCATTAGGCAGTTTTTAGGAAATGTTCAGACATTTTACTGCAGGCCAAGCTGGCAGCCTACCCACCCACTCGGCAAATCTCCATCAGATGCGAGACAAGGACAGCCCAATCCTTCAATTCATGGTTTAGCATAATAATCTCTAAGAAACCTTTAGGCTCTTTGTCAAAAATCACCCCTTAGCTGACTGAAGTCATAGAAATGATAATAAGACCACCTTTTTGTTAAGGAGCTTGTGGACTGGAAATGTCTGACAGGTCTCTTGCAGGAAAAACCCTCCCCATGTCTCCTCCCAGCTAGCCCACCACCGTGGCAGCAATCATGTGACTAGCCCACCCATCTGCCTGCTGTCCATCACCTGAAGTTAGTACTTGCACTTACCGGCTCCTTTGTGATGATGTGGAGCAGACCACCACTCAATCACCTTAATGATCTTCCTCCATCAAAGGGAAGGATTAAAAAGACTCAACCACGAGCAACCAGCCACCGTTGGCTTGCTAAGCTATGGTGTGGCCTTGTGCTCTTTGAGCTATGGCCAGGCCATGTTTTCTCACGGTTTGGCCCCCTCTCCTACCTTGGGGAAGTAAATCTCCTCTTTCTCTCTCTCTCTCTTCCTAATTTAATTTTTAAATAAACTATATTTTCTAATCTAACTTCTGTGCAATTCTTTGCATCTTTCTTGCAGCACCAGATCACATACCAGACACCTACACTCCCAGCAGGCCTGACCTAAGAAACTTGGAATAAACTTAGCTTTTTAAAGGCCCCGCTGGGAGTGTGACCTAACACTTTTTTTCTTTATTTTGCAAATGTATGCAAAGTAAATTCAAGTTTAGAATTGTTTTAGTAGCGGGATTAAATAAGATATTATCACAGAGAAAGATATACAATTAGAAAAATGAGGGGGTATTTATATGCTAAAAATATTTCTGAGTTTCCTAAGGTTTGGATAATTGTTGTTCATTTGTTTTAACTTTTCATTTAAAAATCATTTCACACTTACAAAAACGTTGCAGAATCAGTGCCAAGAATGTCTGCAAGCACTTCACCCATGTCCCCCAAAGTTTGTGCCTTACCCAGTTATAGTAAAATTATTAAAATAAGAAAATTAACATTGATACAGTACTATTACTTAATGTATATCAAATTTTATCAACTGTTCCACTGATGTCCTTTCTAATCCAAGGTCTAACCCAGGATAACATGCTGGATTTTGTTATCATGTCTCTGTGAATCTTTTATTTATTTATTTTTTTTGAGTCAGGGTCTCACACTGTCATCCAGGCTAGAGTACAGTGGTGTGATCATGACTCACAGCAGCCTTGACTTCCTGGGTTCCAGTGATCCTTCTGCCTCAGCCTCCCAAGGAGATGGTACTACAGGTGTATGCCACCATATCCGGTTAATTTTTTGATTTTTTTGTAGAGACAAGGGTCTTGCTATGCTTCCTAGGCTGGTTTTGGACTCCTGAGCTTAAGCAATCCTCACACTTTGGCCTCCCAAAGTACTGGGATTTCAGGCATGCACCACCATGCCTGGTGTTCTGTGTGTCTTTTATTCTGGACCATTTCCTTGGTCTTTTTAATTTTATCTTTTTGTGTTTCGTTGACGTTGACACCTTTGAAGAGTATTGGCCAGTTATTTTGAAGAATATCACTCAATTTTCATTTTTGTGATGTTTTCTCATGATTCAACTTAGTTTATGCACTCTTATGGCAAGAATACCACAAAAGTGATATTCAATGCATTCTGTTGAGAAGACATGATATCAGTTTATTCCATTACTGTTGATGTTAGCTTTAATTGCTTTTTAAAGGAGATGTCTACTAGTTGTTCTCCAAAAAGTTGCTCTTTTCCCCATTCTGTTTAATATGCATCATGGAGAAATACTTTGGGACTTAGTAACAATCCTGTACTTCCTCACACTTTCACACACAGATTTCAGTATTTATCAATGATTTTTGTGTGAACCAAAAATCTTCTGTAGTGTTTGCCAAATTGATTTTCCACTTTCATCATTTTCTATCCAGCATTTATTAGTTGGAAATTTACTGTGAGAAAATTTTATTTAATTAATTAATTAATTAATTTATTTATTTATATCATAAATGGATTCCTAATTTAGTCTATGGGTACCAATCCATTACTATTGTTCTGTTCTTTTTTTTATTTTAAAGGTGTGGGGTACAATTCGGGGTTGGGTGCATAAGTGGTCATCGTACAGGTAAAGTTTGGGTACCCTTATTGATGTTACGTTCCCCCCCCCCATGGCAGTGTCCCACTACTGGCAATTCCTTTCTTATGGTATTATGATAAATGTTCAGTGTCCGCTTATGAGTGAGTACATGTGGTACTCAGATCTTTGTTTCTGTGATAAATCACTGAGTATTATAGACTCTAAATCCATCCAAGTTGCTGCCAAGTCCATAATTTTGTTTTTCTTTATGGCTGCCTAATATTCCATCGTGCATATGTACCACATTTTCTTTATTCAGTCCACTTTCGATGGGCAGGATAGACATGAGCAGCCAATAGATACATGAGAAAATGCTCAGCCTCACTAATCATCAAAGAAATGCCAATTAAAACCACACTGAGATATCACCTAACTCCAGTCAGGATGGCCATCACCAATAATTCAAAAAACAACAGATGCTGAAGAGGATGGGGGGGCGGGAAGGGAATGCTTCTGCACTGTTGGTGGGAGTGTAAACTAATACAATGTCTGTGGAAAACAGTGTGGTGATTCCTAAAAGATCTAAAAATCGACTTTCCATAAGAACCAGCAATCCTCCTTCTGGGAATGCTGTCTTCTTATTGTTACTCAAATTGTCTCAGATCTGACCATTGGGACCTCCTCCAAGTAGGTTACTGTGTCCTTTTGACATCTTTGAAGTTGTTTCTATTTGAAACAAGGACATGCTAACAATTTTGGCCCAGCTTCAGAGTTGATACAAATCCAGAGACTTTTGGGGACTCAATTCTTCCCCCCTTTTAAAAAGCCTGGAAAGAAGCTGACTCCACAGAGGAGTAGGCCATCCAGAGGCCGAACTCAGAAGAATCTTCCTTTTTAACAAGGCTGTCTCATCAGCCATGAAGTTCCTACTGTTTCATAGGTGTCTAGATTTTTCTTGGCTCTTTTCCATGCCTCCATAACAATGTAAAGTGACACGGGCATGGGTCCTTTCTCCAGTGCCTTGCCCACAGGATTCCTGACTATTCATGACTCAAGAGCACCCCATTGCCGGCTAGCAGGAGGATGGAACGCATAGCCTTTGCTGCTTCTTTGCCTGTAAGTATTTCCTGAAAACCTTATTTTGCATTTACATCATGTGGTGGCCATGCCCTGTATTCATGACAGATTCTCTAATGCAACTCTATCATTTAGATTACATTCATGTAATAATTTTAAAGGATATTATAATTTGCTTCATAATGAAATTAATTACTGTCAGTACCTTACTAGATTAATACTAGATTAATTTACTAGACTAACTTAAACTGTGTAAATTTTAGCAATATTATATGTGAAAGTATTTACAATATCTCTGATTTACAGAATTTCTACATTTTAATGGTGCAAACATATTATAAAAGAGTAAAAAATAGATGAAAGTCTCAGTAAGTCAACAATCTAAGTACAACATACAATAAAAAATTCACCAGTCCAAATGAAGTTTTGGGGAATGTTTTACATTAGATTACAGTCCTGAATCACTTAATGATGGAGATGGGGACTGAGAAATGCATCACTAGGTGATTTTGTCACTGTGCAAACATCATACAGTGCACTTACACAAACCTAGATGGTACAGCCAACTGCACACAGCTACATGGTAGAGCCTCTTACTCCTAAGCTACACACCTACCTGTACAGCATGTTACTGTACTGAGTACTGTAGGCAACTGCAACACAATGGTAAGTGTGTATCTAAATCTATCTTCACATAGAAAAGTAAAAATACAGTATAAAAGATAAGAATTGATAGATCTGTATAGGGCACTATACAGATCCATGAACTGAGCTTGTCCCATGACTGGATCAACAAGGGATCACTGCTCTGGGTGTCAGCAAGTGTGTGGGGAGTGAATGTGAAGGCCTAGATCACTACTGTATGCTCCTGTAGACTTTATCAACATTTTTCCCTTAGGCTACACTACGATTATAAAAATGTTTATCTTCAATAGTCAATTCACCTACTGTAACTTTTTTACTTTATCAATTTTTAAATTGTTTTAGACCTCTTATCTCTTTCATAATAACATTTAACTTAAAACACAAACACATCATATAGGTGTACAAAAATATTTTCTTTCTTTATATTCTTATTCTTTTTTTTTGAGTTGGAGTCTCACTCTGTCACCCAGGTTGGAATGCAGTGGCATGCTCACGGCCACCACAGCCTCAATTTGCTGGGTTCAGGCGATCCTTCCACCTCAGCCTTCCAAGTAACTGGAACCACAGGTGCGCACTATCATGCCCAGCTTTTTCTTTATTGTAGAGATGAGGTCTCACCAAGTTTTCCAGGCTGGTCTTGAACCCCTGGGTTCAGGCAATCCTCTAGCCTCAGCTTCCCAAAGTACTGGGATTATAGGTGTGAGCCACTGCACTCGGCCTGTACTCTTAAAGTTTTTTTCTATATAAAAAAATTAGTGATTATGTACTTGGAAACTTTTTTTGATAAAAACTAAGACACAGAAATACACTAGCCTAGGCCTACACAGGATCAGGATCATCAATATCCCTGTCTTCCATTTTTACATTTTGCCCCACTGGAAGGTCTTCGGGGCAATAATATGTGTGGAGCTGCAGTCTCCCATGATGCCAATGCCTTCTTCTGGAACACCTTCTAAAAAGACTGCCTGAGGCTGTTTTACAGATAGTTTTTTTTAAAAAAACATACTATATGTAAGTAGAAATAGTATACTCTAAAATAATGATAAAAAATAACATAAGAAATACATGACCTGCAATATAGTCATTTATTATCATTATCAAGTATTATGTATACTGTACATAATTGTACATGCTATACTTTTATAGACCGGCAGTGTGGTTCATTGTTGACCAAAATGTCATCATGGAGTGCATGACTGTATTTCAAGTGTGAGCTGTAAGCAGCAAATAGCAGTACAAATTTACAAGTTTTTATGACATACTATTTTGTCCCACTTAATTGTTTTTCATTTTTCATTGTGTATATAATAGGGCTTTTAAAATAGAATTTTGTAGTAATTAAAAGATGTGTAAGATCTTTTTCTTTTTCTTTTTCTTTTTTTGAATTGAAGTCTCTGTCACCCAGACTGGAGTGCAATGGCCGCTCCCGGCCACCGCAGCCTCGACCTGCTGGGCTCCGGAGATCTTTTTCTAATTTTTCAAGTGACTTATAGACCCTACTGGATACGTTGTGTAATTGCAGGAACATTCTGTGGTGCAGGAACTTGAGACTCGGCGTTTAACAGGGGCTGGAGATTATGTAAGGTGAAGGAGACAAAGAGTTGAGCTAGAAGGGAAAGGGAGGAAAAGAAGGAAAGATGTTTCAGGAAGGAAAATTTAACACCTATTCAGAGTCAAAGTTGTATTTGGTTCTGAATTAGAGGCTGAAAAGCAGAGAATACAGAATCTGAATTTTTTCTCCTTTATTTCAATAGCTTTAGGGGCTATAAATAGTTTTTGGTTACAAGATTACCTTGTATAGTGCCAAGGAAGTCTGGGGTTTAAGTGGTTTAAGTGTACTCATCACTCCCACCTGCGCACATGGTACCCGACAGGTGCTTTTTTTTTAATCCCTTCACCCCTTCCCCTCTCACTCCTAGTCTCCGATGTTCATTATACCATTCTCTATGCATTCCAGATCCTTAGTTTAGCTCCCACTTATAAGTGAGAACATGCAGTGTTTGGTTTTCTGTTCCTGAGTTAATTCCTTCAGGATGATGGTCTCTAATTCCATCCAAGTTGCGGCAAAAGACATTATTTCATTCTTTTTTATGGCAGAATAGTATTCCGTGGTGTATAGATACCACATTTTCATTTTCCACTGATCGGTTGATGGGCATGTGGTTGATACCACATCTTTGCAATTGTGAATTGTACTGCAATGAACATGTGGGTACAGGAGTCTTTCATATAATGACCTCTGTTCCTTAGTTTAGACACATAATCGTGGGATTGCTGGATCAAAGGGTAGATCTACTTTCAGTTCTTTGAGAAGTCTCCATACTGATTTCCATAGAGGCTGGACTAATATACACTACCGCCAACAGTGGATAATCATTCCCTTTCTCCACATCTGTGCCAGCATTTGCTGTTTTGTCATTTTTCATTTTTAATAATGACCATTCTGACTGGAGTAAGGTGGTATCTCATTGTGGTTTTAGTTTGCATTTCCCTGACCATTAGTGATGTTGAGTATTTTTTCATATGTTTTTTGGCCATCTTCTTTTGAGAGATATCTGTTCATGTCATTTGCTCACTTTTAAGCGGGATTATTTGCTTTATTCTTACTGATTTGTTTGAGTTCTTTGTAAATTCTGGATATTAGGTCTTTGTCCAATGTATATGTTTGCGAATATCTTCTCCCATTCTGTAGGTTGCCTGCTTGCTCTGTTGCTTATTTCTTTTGCTGTGCAGAAGCTTTTCAGTTTAATGAAGTCCCACTTATTTATTTTTGTTTTTGTTGCATTTGCTTTTGGGGTTTTAGCCATAAATTCTTTGCCTAGGTCAATGACTAGAGGAGTTTTTCCTAGGTTTTCTTCTACAGAGTCTGGATTTAAATTACATACTATACATGGCGGTCTGGTCTGGTGGGGTAGAGCTGAGACTCTGAAATCAGATGGACCTGACTTTATACCTGGAGCCACCACTTATGGGCTGTGTGACCTTAGATCAGTTCCTGAACTAAGCCTTCCTGAGGTTTATGTAAAATGGCAATGTTTGTAATACCAAATTATATAATAGTCATAAAGAGCTTAGCACAGAGAGCAGACCATAATAAACTCTCTAAGTGTGAGCTATTACCATTATCTGAGACCAAACAATAGGGCAGTCATTTAATTATACATTTAATATCAGTCTGAGACTATTAGAATGAAAGTGATGCCAATGAAAATGATCAATAATTTTGCGGTTTTACAGAAACATGCAACAGGTTCCATTTACATACAGAAATGAATCTGAGAGTTTAAAAACTCCCTGCCTGGAGCATTTTCAAGGATCCTGCCTCTCATGCATCATAATTAACTATGCTGTAACCACTGAACTGAAGCTGTGCGTTCATCAGTGCCTGAAAGCTGACATTTAAAAACTATGGTTGGAGCTGATCTGAGGGTGGAAGACTGTTGTATTAGGGTAGAGCAGGACAATTGAGGAAAAGGTGTTGCCTTTTCTCACATAAAGTTTGACCATTTGAAGTCCAAATGAATGTGGGTTGATTGAAAATGCCTGGTGGTGCCATTTAGCTGCTTCTTAAAAAGGCCTTTGAAGACTTGATGTTAAGCTGTAACATTAAGTCTGGAAAGCCAAACAGATGTCTTCAGGGACTCCACGTGAATAATATCCTTCTACAGCCTGGGTCATAACTCATCAAATATTGCTCTAGTGACCTGGAAGGGGCAATATATCTCTGAATCTCTGAGTATGCACAGGGGATGTGCTTAATGCCAGAGGATCCGGTTCAGTAACCAGAAACATATTTAGAGCTTAACATGAAACTCCCAATGGGAAACCCAAGGTTTAAATAAATGTCTTAGCCAGGCGTGGTGGCTCATGCCTGTAAACCCAGTACTTTGAGAGGATGAGATAAGAGGATTTCTTGAAGCCAGGAGCTCTAGACTAGCCTGGGAAACATAGCAAGGCCTCCGTCTCTACCAAAAAATAACAAAAAATTAGCCGGGTATGGTGGTGCATGACTGTAGTCCCAGCTACTCAGGAGACGGGGGAAGGAGGATCAGTTGAGCTCAGGAGTTTGAAGCTGCAAGTGAGCTATAATTGCACCACTGCACTCCAGCCTGGGTGACAGAATGAGATCCTGCCTCAAAAATAAATAAATAAAAGATGAATTAATTAATTTTTAGAGAATCTGCCTCAAATCAGCTAACCATCAGCTCCCAAGGTATTGATGCCATTTGTGTTCAGAACACAAGAAAGGTTTTGTGGGAAGCTGGGTGTGGTGGCTCACGCCTGTAATCCTAGTACTTTGGAAGACCAAGGTGGGAGGATTGTGTGGGCCCAGGAGTTCAAGACCAGCCTACGTAACATAGGGAGACCTTGTCTCTACAAAAAATAAAAATTAAAAAAAAAATTAGCCAGGTGTGGTGGTGCATGCCTATAGTCCCAGCTCCTCGGGGGGTTGAGGCTAGAGGATCACTTCAGCCCAGGAGTCTGAGGCTGTGGTGAGCCATGATCATGCCCTGCACTCCAGAATGGATGACAGGGAGTGACCCCAGACTCAAAAAAAAAAAAAATTGTGTGGGAACAAATTATTATAAATTTTAATTTTTCAGTATAACCATTAGCATCTTTGCTCTAATCATAGCAGTAGCACCCGAGCCCTGGTGGTGTGAGTTGTTTTTGTGTTGTTGATGACTGTTACACCTGTTCTAGCATACTTTTGCATTTTGCCTCAAGTCATTAATTTAGTGGGGTCCTGCCGTGGCTGGTCCTTAACTACTCTTAGGATTTCTGGAAATACCTGAACCATGGGACAGGTGTGGCCAGCCTGGCCACCTTGTTATTCTTCTTCCCACAAACGATCAGACCAGCAGTTCAATCAAGAGGAAACATATCCTAAGAAACTGCTAGCCTATTTGCTAATGGGGTACTGTGGCATGGAAAACAGACCTAGACCTAGCGGACTTTTGGTTGAATTCACCTGCCTAGTATTAAATAAAATCTCCATTTCTCACCATAGGAAGAAAGTAGTAAGGGAGAAGAGGGAAAAAGCTGAAAGCAGATGTTGAAACACACACACCAGCAAACAACTTTCTCTTACCTCTGACCCAATCACCATCACTTTCTTAAGAAGTGTTTTCAATGGATTGCATAAGTTCTTCCCTTTCCTCCAATTTTTTTTCCCTCTCTCTTCTGAAGCTTTCTGATGGTGGTGAAAAGAAGAAAAAGGAAGGAAAAGAAAAGAAAACCAGGGCAGAAACTAAATTTTCTTATAAAAACAAAAGGGACATGCTGATTTTTCATCTTAGCATCTTTCCATTATATATTCTTGATCACGGTGCTTGGGGTTATCACCTCAGGGGAGAGTCAAACACAGAAAGGACATGTCCCTGACTTTCCACTTTCAATAGTTCAATAGTTTTTTGATATCTACGGCAGAGGGCAGAGTCCGGGACTTAAGTGGGAGAAGTTCAGGTTTTTGAAAGAGAAAAGGTATTCTGAGTTCCCAAAGCCTGAGAGCCTGAAGGCTTCAGAACACAATGCCCATACAATAGATGCTAGATTTGGGAAGACAGCCTGAGGCCACAGCTAATTCTCCCCAAAGACTGGGATGCCGAAATGGCTCTAGGTGGATGCCAAAATGCCCCATCCTCAGCCTCCACTAGGAACAAGCAGCAATAATGGTACCCAACCCACATAGTATGTTCTATTTTCTGTGTGCCAAGCATTATTCTAAGTGCGTTACATATTTTAATCCATCCACTCTTCTCAACAACCCTATGAGATAGATCCCGTTTTGCAGACGAAAAAATGGACGCACAGAAGGGTCAAGTGACTGTCTCAATGTCCCATAGCTAGTAAGTGGCAAGACCAGTGTTTTCACTCAGGCAGTCTGGCTCTAGAATCCTTGTTCAGCAGTGACCAAGCCCTGGGTGAAGATGAGAGGAAGCTCAGATGGGCTTGGAGGCTTCCAAGAGTGGGGAAGACTTGTGCTTGCTTTGTGGGTGAAGCCTGAGGGCACAGCAACCCTCACGGGCACATTGAAATGGTGCAAAGCAGAGAAGGCAACAGGTAAGCTGAGGCAAGGAGGGCTTGGGCAATTATGTCTCCTGCAGCTCAGAGAAAAGACTGCAGGGATTTTCAGGGTTCCTGGGGGTGTTGTGGGTTGGCTAGGAGAGGCTGTGATGAGGGTTTACTGTTAGCAGGAGCAGCATGGAAAAGCCAGAGGCCATGGTGGACCCTTGTACATGGGCAGAAATGCTGACGAGATTGAGGTCGTTGTCCAAAGACCAGCAGGTGGAGATGCCTTATCAGCTGCAAATGGAGAAGCTGCCTGTCCTCCCAAAACCATAAGATACACAATCCCTCAGAACTCCGCTGCCATTCTAAAACAATGAAAGGGAAAGTGTGAAACCCTGATTTGTCTGATTATGTCCCTGAAGTGACTGAAGAACCACTAATTGAATTAATTTAAATTGGAACGATTAACTTCCAGTGCAGAGAAGCTTGAGGGAGACATTAAGCTTGATGACAGAAAAAGTGAAGGTCCTATTCTTGCACCCTGATTATTGGCTTGTGAAAACTGTATTCAGTTCATAATTCTACTGAAATCATATACACTCAATACAAGAAGCCACCATATGAACTTTCTGTCAAGTTTTCAAGTAGAAAAGCACTCGGTAGTTGGCCTGAGAGATAAGATGGACTCTCAATACCTTGCTTTAGTTTCTAGCGCAGACGCAGCTCCTTGAAGAGCAATTTCCACACAATTATGTTTAGTTTTCCATGAATCGGAAGCAGCTTAGGAAATGAAGGACATTTCAGTGCCAATGTTATATTGGTTCCTGATACCAAATTATTTCTGAATTAGGAACACTGTGGTCCATATTACTGCAGTAAAAGTACTTTGTATGCTGACTATGGGTGAGGGTAATAGCTTGGTTTATAGACCTTGCAATCCCCAGAGTGCCTTACAAGTCTGTGGGTTGTTCCCAAGGTCTCTATTTACATTTGGATCCCAGAGAGAGCTGGAAAATCAAATGGCTAAACACACACACACACACACACACACACACACACACACACACACACACGTGCGCGTGCGTGCGTGCAAAGAGGTATCTGGCTAATTATGCATGTCAGGAATGATACAAGCTACATTTTTTTTGTGTGTGTTTCTTTAATAAAGTTCTTTTTTTAAAAAAATGTTGTCAAATAAACATTTTCTGATGCAAAAGGGGCTTCTATTTTCTGAGTAGAAAAATGCCTCCATAAGAATGTATTGACCTTGAAAGAGAAGTCGAAATGGCCAAAGTGGGTCTTGGTATGGGATCCCTAAAAAAGAACAAGCAGATTTTTTTTTTTTTTTTTTTTGAGTTGGAGTCTCACTCGGTCGCCCAGACTGGAGTGCAGGGCCGCTCCCGGCCACCGCAACCTCAACCTGCTGGGCTCCGGCGATCCTTCCGCCTCAGCCTTCCAAGTAGCTGGAATTACAGGTGTGCACTACCACGCCCAGCTAATTTTTTGATTTATTGTAGAGATGAGGTCTCGCTGCCCAGGCGGGTCTCTAACCTGCGGGCTCAGGCAATCCACTCACCTCAGCCTCCCAAAGGCACGGGATTACAGGCTGAGCTACCGAGCTTGGCTAGCAGATTCTTTTTTTAAAAAAAAATCAGTCTCACTCTTTCACCCAGGCTGGAGTGCAGTGGCACACTCACAGCCACCGCAGTCTCAACCTGCTGGACTCAGGTGATCCTTCTGCCTCAGCCTTCCAAGTAGTTGGAACTTGTGCCACCATGCCCAGCTAATTTTTAAAAATTTATTGTAGATACAAGTTTTCGCCAACTTGCCCAGGCTAGTCTTGAACCCCTGTACTCAGGTAGGCCTCTCGCCTCAGCCTCCCAAAGTTCTGGGATTCATGGTATGAGCCACCATGCCTGGCCAGAACAAGCAGATTCTTATTGTTGCTGTAGTCATTTGATATTTATTGAGATTCACCAAGGCAAAGAGCCCTGTTTTCAACTCCCCACTTCTTAGTTTGTGGCTAATCAATGTTTGAAGTCTTTTTCACCAAAACGTTCTTCGCTGAACTTACATGCATGCTCCTTTGCTAAATCAACCTGCTGGCAGGAGCCAGGGGAGGCTCCAAGTTGTTCTATGATTCTATGTTTCAATTTCTTCCTTATTGCTAAAATGGAGATAATAGCTGCTGCAGACATGTATCACAGAGATGTGAACATAATTTGTGAGTTATTATCTGAAAGGTACTTTAAGTAGCTTAGCAGAAAAGAACTGTAAAATGTAGACACAGCATGGCGTTCACGTTGCCAAGGAGAGATCTCACCACATAACAGGTCTCCTAAAGATCATCCACCCAGCAGGAAGCGGTGACTCGCAGCTCTCTGAACGCAGCTCACCTTTTTCAAGATCTCCTCATCCTGACACATGGAGCTGAAGGACCCAAGAGGCACAGGCCCTCAACCTGTGACAATCTCAGCATTTTCCTTCTCTTCTCTGGCAACTCAGATAATGCCATTCACAGGATTGCTGTATGGAGTAAGTCACTGGAGCGATCAGAGGGTCCTTTGCAAATAAAAAGTGCTACATATAAATGAAGAATAATACTCAAGCACATGCATTTTAAGTGCAGAGATATGGGTATTTATCTGCTCAAACCCTTGTTTGCAGGAAATGAGTATTTGGCAGAACTAAAGCTGTCTATGGCTTTTAAAGATGACATCTGTGAGATACTTAAAAACATATGCTGCTCTACGTTTTGTCTGCTTGACACTGCCAGATTGAAGATTTAAAATGAGTTTCAAAGAATTTCCATGGTATTACATATTTTGAAAGTTTTTTCATAAAGGGCACAATGATTAACAGTCTACTATACTAAGCTACCTCTATACCCTGACTGTGGGGAAAATCCTACCAAAAGAACAACGTGTCCAGTGAGTGACCACAGTTCCCTTGGATGTATAAGAATTTCTTCAGTCTACAGCAGGGACCACCATAGTCCAAGGTCAGCAACAAACCCCTACCACCCCCCGCCACCAAATTAGCACAAATATGAACATGGTTAGTTTGGCAGACCATTGCTCATTTTCAATCCCTTCATGGTGTTATAGATACAATAGTATTTTTTCCATTAGGTTTCTTAAGAGTTGAAGGGCACGCATTGTCTGCATTCTGGACTGCTAGTCAATGTCTGGAGATGATGGTTGCCTCATAAATCCTGAAGAGGAAGAGCACCACCACTGAGGAAGAGCAGACATGAACAGGTAGCTTGTCTCTTCGCATTTTCCAAATTCTTTTCAAGTAGAACTCAGTGACATTATGAAGATACTTTTTGCTTTTCCATTCTGAATTAAGAGTATGTCTGACACACTCAGAGTTCCAGAAGAATTATTTTTTTGGTCATGTGTCAGATGGGGGCTCCTAGACAGCAGGTTCTGGGGAGCCAGAGGTCTCCCTAGAAGATCCAGGCCATCCTGTGAGGTATCCTTGTGTGAGAGCTACTGTCTGGAGACCAGGAGAAAGATGACTGATTGGCTCTTGTGGCAGCATCAAGCCAGCAGTGAATGAAATGGTATGGAGTGAGAAGCAGAGGGACAGCTTACCTTGGTGCCCAAGCTGATATCAGGGCGTGACCACATGTGAGGATGGGGAGGAAACTCTGGAGAGTGAGTGTCAAGATTGGGAGGAGGCCTGAGTACCAAGTAAGGGCGGTCCAATAAAAGGAAAATACATCAAACATGTTAGAAATGGGGCCAGTGCGGAGGGAGTTGGAAAAGAAATAGGGAGTGGGACACAATTCAAAGGTCAAATAAAAGAGAAGCTTTCCCAGGGACAAGGAAAACAATGTGCCATGAACTACAAAGCTCAGTCCTCCACTGCTGCAGTTCAACAAAGAAGGAGGACAAAGACAGCATTGAGAATGCTGGACTCTGGCCCTTGCATCCTGTGTCTACACAGTGAGGAGTGTTCCCTTTGAGTGGGCTTTAACATTCTGGATTCCCCTGATGCATGTGAAGAAGAAGCAAAGTCTCTTGGACTGGGTCTTTCATGCCACTTCTTTTTTATTTTATGTATTTAAAATTTTTTTCTATTTTAAAGATGTGGGGTACAATTCAGATTCAGGTATACAAGTAGTCAATGTGCAGGTAAAGTTTGGGCCTCCCTTTGGTCCTCACTTCACCTGGTTTGAGATCAGGTACATTTATTGATGTTCTGTGCTCCCTCTCCTTCCCCTAGCAGTGCCCTGCTACTGCCCATCCTTTTCTTATAGTATGATGGTAAATGTTCAGGGACTGCTTATGCATGAGAACATGTGGTACTCAGTTCTTTGTTTCTGTGATGGATCATTGAGTATTATGGGCTCTAAATTCATCGAAGTTGCTGTGAAGTTCATAATTTTGTACTTCTTTGTGGCTGCATAGTATTCTATTATGTATGTGTACCATGTATTTTTAACCAGTCCAGTTTCGGTGGGCAGCATGGTTGGTTCTGTGCTTTTGTTATTGTGAGCAGTTCTGCAATAAACATGCATGTGCAGATATCTTTCTGGTAGAGTGATTTAAGTTGCTCTGGGCATATTGCCAGACGAGAGATTGCTGGGTCCTATGGCAGGTCAATGTCTAGGTCTTTTAGGATTCGTTACGCTGTCTTCCATAGAGGCTGAACTAGTTTGCATTCCCACCAGCTGTGTAGAAGCGTTCCCTTTTCTCCACATCCTCATCAGCGTCTGTTGTTTTTGTTTTATTAATGATGTTCATTCTTACTGGGGTTAGGTGGTGCCTCAGTGTGGTTTTGATTTGTATTTCTCTGAAGATGAATGAGGTTGAGCATTTTTTCATGTGTTTGTTGCTTCCATGCCACTTCTAAGATGAGATGACTGTGAAACAGCCATTAAATATTCTGAAACGCATCACATCTCTTTAGAACGCCTCAACCAGCTTCTGGACTTTTCTCCCTGAGAGTGCAGAGGGGAGGAGTGAGGGGGGCAGAGATGGAGTACATACCTGCCCCTCTGCCCCTCCCTCCTCTCTTCTTAATTCTCTTCCCTGTTCACCACACCCACCCTAGTCTCCCCGTTCACCACCCCCCACTCCAGTCTCTCAGGTAGAAGGCATAATGGTATGCATAATGCCCGTCAGTGGATGGAAGGGGAAGTGGAGGTTTGGCTGTACTGTACTCAGTATTTGAGCCTCCACTCACCCGGGTGGAAATAGTGTCAAAATTAATTGGCATACAGTTGGGAAGAATTACTGGATTCTGTCGTTCTTATACTCCCTCCCTCTCCCCTTCTCCTTCTCCCCTCTCCATCCCTCTCTCTTCTTCCCTCCCCTCCCTTCTTCTTCTTTCCCCTGTCCTCCCTTCCTCTCCCCTCCCCTCCCCTCCCCTCCCCCCCCCTCCTCTTCCCCCTCCATCTTCTTCTTGTTATTTTGTCTCTGGTGACCTCTGTGCCAAGATGAGCCTGCAGACTTCTCTTGCTTGGGTTCCTTTGAATTTTTGAGGCTGAAGGAAACCAGGGAAAAGTCTGACTGGCAGGTTGAATCATCTCCTCACTAAAACCCAAGAAAAGAAGTTCTGTGTCTCTTCTGTTCAAGCCCAGGCATTGAGTGCTGAGGGGTGGGTGGGCAGGGAGTGTCTGAGGTGCTTACAGTACACAGTGGCCACAAAAGCACTGCATGGACTTGGGCTTTTGAGAAAACAGAGTGGACATTTGACTTGTGGGTCTCTGGCAGCTCCTTACCCAGAGGTTGGCAGCTGCAACAGTGTCCAGGACACCTTGATAAGATCTGGCAGGTATAAATAATATTTCAGAGGGCATGTTGGGACTACTTAAATAAATAAACTTCTCTGGCATCTAAGCAATGCTCCTTTACAGAAAGTCAATAGGCTAATTATTCGTAGCTATTTATAGAAAGAAGTCTCCCAAGGGCAGATAGCTACTTGACAATATTTTGTTGGATTATTACATTTACTTAATGGTAAGAAACAAAATTTCTTTTAAAAATACCTTAGCATTTTAATTGCCCTTCCTTCAATGAGAGAAAAGCGGTGTGACTGGAATTAACAGCTATATCCTGACTTCGGTAGAGATGTGTAGCTGGCAAAGTACTTTCCAACACACAATCTTGTTTAATCTTTACAACCATCCTGTTTGATGATGGAGCAAAGGACCACGAAGGGCTTTGCCCAGGGTCACACAGCCAGCAGGGAGCAGAGCAGGATCATCTGCTTTCAAATCTGATTTCATGGTTCTTCAGTGCATCTTAAACTTAGAGTGAACTTGAACAAGGTGAATGTCAAGTAGCACTTAGCACTTCCAAGGCTCCTTAAGCCACCACATGTTCAAACGGTAGCTGGTTTAGCCCCTTCATAGGCTTTTCTCTTTCTTTGGGGAAACTTCTCAGTACTCTCTTTCTCTCTCTCCCTCACTTCCTTCCCTCCCTTCCTCCCCCTCTCTCACTTTCCCCCTCTCTTTTGAAGTGTCTGTCTGTCTGTCTGTCTATCTATCTATCTATCTATCTATCTATCTATCTATCTATCTTCTATCTAATTTTTCCTGTGAAAATGTTGAGACATTTTTATGATTTTGTTTTTGAGTTACGTGGCTCTGAATACTCATTTTATTTAAAGGTTGGCTGTGATGTCTTAGCAAGCACGGTGAATACTCAGAAACTCTTGCAAGTGAGAAAAATCTATCCTACAAGTTGTTTTCAGACATAACAAAGATTTTACATATATTAACGTCAATAACTAATGGAACTTATATAGTATTATATATGGTAGACATTTTATTTAGCATTCGTTTTGATTTTGCAGTTTGTTTTTCATATCTTTTTTAGGGATCACATATTTTCATAGGTTTTCAAAAAGCACATTTTCAGTTTTCTCATCTACAAACCAGATATAATCTCATAGGGCTGTTATGAAGTTTAAATCCATTTTAGTTAATAAACTTAAAGCTCTCAGATCAGTACCTAGTGCATGGTACTCAATAATCGTTAGCTACTATTATTCTCATTAGACAAAAGAGCTTCCATTATGCACCTCACTACAGAACAAATGTGTAGGGAGTCAGTAATTTGACCATTTGGATTCTCATGTAATCTATGACTTGTTTATGCTGAGTATCCACATAATTTTGGAATGCAGTGCTTTTGTTTTTTCTTAGCTGGAGTCTTACTGTGCCCATCAGGCTGGAGTGCAGAGGCACAATCACGGCGGAATGTAGTTCTTAAGAAATGATATGGCTTAAGAGAAAGGACTATATAATGTAATTATAGTCAACCATAGCAAGGATATTCATAGGAATGTTTTAGTGTGAGGCAAAAATCAGGTTTTTTTTTTTCCTAACACAAGAGAATAGAATAATATTGAATAAGATGGTTAAGAACAGCTGGGCTCGGTGGCTCAGCCTGTAATTCCGCGCCTTTGGGAGGCTGAGGTGAGTGGATTGCCTGAACCCGGGGGGTTCGAGACTCGCCTGGGCAGCGAGACTTCATCTCTACAATAAATCAAAAAATCAGCCGCGCGTGGTAGCGCACGCCTGTAATTCTGGCTACTTGGAAGGCTGAGGTGGAAGGATCGCCG
>NW_007044790.1:45394-57904 GCF_000164805.1 Carlito syrichta
AAAAAAAAAAAAAAAAAAAAAAAAAGATGGTTAAGAACATCTGTGCCCATTTCAAATCTTGACCTTGAGTTTACTATCAATGTGATCTTGAATAAGTTACTTGAGTCCTTGAAGCCTCCGTTTCTTCATCCATAAAATGGAGGTTTTAATAGTGTGTATGCCTGAAGGATAAAATGAGATGGTGCTTAGTCCAGGGCCTGGCACAGAATGATGGTAAAAAGTGTTGGCTATTAGAATCATAATTATGAACTCAGGGTCAGAACCCGGGTGGAGACCAGTCCTGTCTTTAGCCTAAGCTGTCTTGCTATTCACTTACCCCTTTTCCATCTCCCAAAGCCCATGTTTTGAAACCCTTCAATTTTTTTTTTGCCTGTAATTGATTTTAAAAATTTGTATCTTTCTACCCCTCCATTTTTTGTTTTGTTTTGTTTGTGTTGGAGTCTCATTCTCTCACCCAGGCTGGAGTGCAGTGACACGTTCATGGCCACCGCAGCCTTGACCTGCTGAACTCAGGAGATCCTTCCGCCTCACCTTCCAAGTAACTGGAACTACAGACTTGCCTGATTGATTTTTTGATTTATTGTAGAGACGAGGTCTCACCATGTTGCCCAGACTGGTCTGGAACCCATGGGCTCAGGGAATCCTCTCGCCTTTGCCTCCCAAAATGCTGGAATTACAGAATTGATACACCATGCCTGCCTTTTTAAAATGAGATTTCAATACCTCCCTAGGCGTGAACTCCCATTTGATATGTATTTTGCATATTTCTTCCAGTCAAGAAAGTGTTGTCAAACATTGATTTGCTTTCTGTATTTTTATTATAAAAAATACACACACATATACACTTTTGTATGTTTATAAAGTTTCTGTAATATGAAAATAAAAAGTTGAATAAATTTTTAAAAACTCAATAACTATATGTTCTCATTCTGCTATACAGTTTGTATGCCTAAAATATAACCTATCTGGAGCAGGAGATGAAGTACAAAGGATACTATTCAGTTCAGTTGACCATAGGTTGGCAGAGAAACTCAAGCTTCCAAGACAATTTACTATTGTCTTTGTCAAAAAAAACCCCCAAATAAAACCCCATATGTGTGTGTGTGTGTGTGTGTAATATATATAGGAGGTATATGCATATTTTATATATGTACATGTTTTGTATATTGCATTTTAAGAGATATTATCTACATATTACTTTTCAAAGTTGAATTAAATTATGGTAGCAATGTGTAGTACGACGTTCACTCAACTGTGCTTCTACCATTTTCTTTGACTGTCCTGCCTGTCTGTCGCATGGTGACGCTAATATTCTTTTGATTAACACCATCTTTTGAGCGAACATCATACTACACGTTGCTACTGTAATTCAATTCAACCTAGAAAAAATAATACATAGATAACCTCTCCTAAAATGTGTATACATTTTTTGACACCCCTGGTGCACATATACATATGAATATACATATGAATATATATAAATGCATAACTAATATTATAAGTCACTTGTTTAAACTCTTTTGTCAAAAATATCCTATTTTCCTTTTAAGAGAAATATTGATCACTAATTTAATTCCCATTAAGTCCTTTTATTTTTTCCTTGTGTAATAGCTTTCTATTTCCACCTCAGTTTCTTATATTTAAACATGAACTTTGTGAGTCTGATATGGCAAATGGTATGCAATGCAAAATTATCTTTAATTCATTACTCTGCACTTTTTCATTCATTTCCATAATAGGCTTCATGGTGGGGAAGTATTGATTCTTAGTCAATTAATTCAGAAATGATTCCTGTTTCTAAGGCACAGCACTGGTCCTAATCTGTTCTGTGGTTTACTGTTTTTAGCCATGGGTAAGCCTCAAAAGGATTTTGTAAGAACTGAAAATATGAAAATAAGAGAGGCAGATAGATATTTGTATCTGGCAGAAATTTGTATATAATCCCTGGGAGGAGAGATGGGGCGAGTAAAATAAAGTATTCTGGAAAGAAAGAAAGAGAAATGGTATGCCTTTATGCAGTGGAATGGGTAGAAAATAAAACAATGTTAGCATTAAACACCCAAACAGCATACTTAGATACAGATCACATAGGCTATTGAGATTCTTAAACCATGTAAGTAGTTCTAAAAAACTACCAAAGGATAAAAGGGGCTAATTGGTTACAAGAAGCCCTCTGTGCTTACAAATTACTTTCACACTATTACATATAAAATCACCACACAGCTCAACAAGAATCCTGAGCCTTTCTCTAGTATATCCCATGCCATAGAAAGGTTACCTACCTACTCATGAACTTCTCTGTAGATTTTACAGTTATTTGCTTTGTGCAACAAATAGTTTTCTAAAAATGAGTTGCCAAATACATTTTTTTTAGTTGGATTCTCTTTTTGTTGCTCAGGCTGGAGTGCCAAATACATTTTTATAAACAAAATATTTTTAAAACACTAGAGGAGCCCTCAATTTAAAAGAACTCAGATAATCATTCTTTGATTTGATAATTTTGTAAGTTCAGTTATACTAGGATTTTAAAATAGGCAAAGCACAAAGCAAAAATATGAGCTCTGGGAAGAAACAATGAGACAACAGAAGATTGTTTAAAATAGCCGTAAATGGGGGAGGGGAAGCCAGAGCATATATATTATACACACTCATACATGCACTATGATTGGCAAATGGAAAGTATCTGTGAAGGACACACAAGAAATTGATAACATCAGTTGCTTCTGGGAGGAGAACAAGATGGATGAAGGACAGGAATAAACAAGGTTTTCCCCTGGACATTCATTTATATTTCTTTAATTTTGAACCATGTGTGTATGTTAACTTTTCTCTCCACTCAAAAAAGGTGATAAAGACAGTCTCTTTGGTTATATAGCTTTTTGGCTAGATACTGTTTAACTCTGTGAAAACAGTATCATCCATTCATCTATCTGTAGCCAACTATTGGTGTCTACCATGTGCTAACTACTGGTCCAGGTACAGATTAATCACAGAAGACCTTTCTGAGGAGATAACATGAGAGTTGGGCTAAACTGTTCCAGGCAGAGAGAACAAATGCAGAGCAGTTGTTCATTACAAGAAGCCCTCTGTGTTTACAAATTACTTTCACACTGATGTTGCATATGAAGGTGGGAGATGGGTGGAAGAACAAGCCATTTTTGAGTGAATGGTCACTTTGTGTGTGTGTGTGTGTGTGTGTGTGTGTGTGTGTGTGTGTGTGTGTGTGTGCATGTATGTGATATAAGCACATCGTTCTGACTCTGGTCTACTTCAACATGGATCCACACCCCCCAGAGGATGGCAGGGTCAGCACATCCCCCAGGGGATGGCAGGGTCAGCATTTCACCAGGGTGCCAGAGAGCTGTGAATCTATAAAACCATTTCTGGATTCTATTATTCACACTCTTAAGGTTGGCTGTTCCATATAGCCCCTGTAAACACACAGATAACCTGGGAAGAAGCATGATAGGTTTTCTGGCAGAGACAAGCCAAAGGTATTCTCTCCCAGTAATCAGAGAGAACATTCAAAAAAGAAGAGAAGGAATGAGAGTTCAGACCTCAGAATCACCTGTATGGATGCTACCTTTGCAAGGGGGTGGGGAGCCACGGGCTCCATGCCTTTGAGGATTTGGAGAGATTTAATGAGACCAGACAGACTGTGAAAATAGCTGGCCAAACTCTGATAGAGGTAGCAGCAGCAACTTGCTTGCACTCCCACCACCGATTTTTCTTCTTTAGAGTAGGTCATAAAGGAAGTCATTTGATTTTAAACATTTTTCCATTTATTTAGCAACTTATCATGTATCAGGGATTGCTACAAGTGTTTTCATACATGAATTCATTTTGTCCTCTTAACATTTTTGCCGTTATCACCATTTCACTATCAATGTAAGGGAGTCACAGAGAGGTTAGATAACTTGCCCTTGTCCACCAAGCTAGTGCGTACAGGGCTGGGCTTCAAACCCAGACAGGCTGGTTGCAGGGTCCATGCTCTTATCAACTTTATTGGCAAAGGAGTGCATTTAAACTTCCATATTTTTCATTTCAAAAGGTTTCCATTCAGTTTGAATATTGATAAAAACACCCGTAGAGAAATCATAATTTAACAAGAGTGAGTGCCAGTGTTTAGATTACATGACAGAAAGGAGATAGAGAAGGAAGCTTATTAGCTTGTACATTCAATCAGAAGATTTGACCTGGCTTAATTCAGTTTCCCAGATGAATTTTAAAACAAAGAAATTAATATAGGATCATTTTTTATTGCACTCATCTGTTATTAGATAAACATGCTAATACACTGCTATTTTTTTTCCTTTATGGATATGCAGGTTTAATAGTGAAAGGACCCGTAAAACTCATCACAGAGACACAGTTGGGACAGCAAACAAGGGCGGTGAGCTCAAGGTCCCCAAGCAATAGCCTCACGTTTATCTGTTCCATGGGACAAATTGTACCTTATTGCACCATTACATTTTATTCAGGCAATATTAGCAAGTACAACGGCTAGTAAAGAAAAATTAACTTTCAATAAAGATATCAGGAATGAAGTAAAATATAAGAGGTGAATGTCCTTGCTGCTGGGACCCCTGAAATGTATCACAAAGTTCTAGTAGTAAAATTTCTTTGAAACATGTGGTGATCAGTGCAGGGATTTTGTGGAAGAATAAAATGTGAAAGACTATCCTTTTGCCCTTGCTTGCTGTTCTCTGACCTATTGAAGATAATGTGGTTTCTCCTAAATGCTTGCACAAGATCTAACATTGTATCTATTATCTCTCATCTAACTCCGCAGAATGGAAGAAACTCACATAACAGACACAATCTTTCATTAGAATGTCAAGTAGCCTGAGGTGTGTGTGTCTAGAGCTGAATTTTCATTTCTTGCACAGGTATAATGGCCCATGACTAAGAGGTCAAGGGCTATTGCCTTTTCCTCTGACTCTGCTCCATACCTAGGGACACAGGTTTGCACCTAAATATCAAAGTGGGGAGGCACTTGGCATGGGATCCAGGTAAGATGGAAGCAGCTTTCAGGTATTAGCTTGAGAGTGTGAGTGAGTGTGTGTCCCCACATACACATACAAGGACCCAAAAAAGCCCAGAATTTGTTCATCAAAAATTGTGCATTTATTCTTACATGTTTAAACTTCAATCACTGAAAAGTACTTTCCGTTTGATGCAATACACCTAACGAGATGCTTTTTCCACTGCTCAAAATGGTTTAAAAACTCATCAGTTTTTATTTTTTATTCTTGTAAATTATTATTATTTTTTAACCCATCAGTTTTTAAACATTAGTGCTTCTGCTGTTTTATGTTTCACCTCTTCCACATCAGCAAAAATGTTTCCCTTTGAGAACTTTTTCATCCAGGGAAAGAAAAAAAAGTCTCTGCGGGCAAGATCAGGTGAACAGAGAAGGTGGGGCATAGATAGGGTCATGCTGTTTTTGATTAAAAAAAAAAAAACCCACTGAACACTCAGTGCGGTGTGAACAGGTGCACTCATAAGTCGCCCATCACGAAATGGGCGAGTGTGTTGAAAGAATCCCCCAAAACAAATTGACCGAAGCCAAACACAGCCTCTCACAATGCTAGCTAGTATGCTGGTATTGATGAGTTCCTAGAACACTTACCTAGCAGTGTAAGCCGGTAGTATGGGGGCCTGGCTTAATTCAATTTCCTAGATGAATTTAAAAACAAAGAAATTAATACTGGATAATATTTTATTGCCCTTGTTTCTTATTAGATAAACATGAAAATATTACTGCTCTATTTTCCTTTATAGATATGCAGGTTTAATAAAGAACCTCCAAAAACATAATTCCAGTATTTTGGGGTCCCCTTTGCACATTTTCTTTCTCATCCTTTGGCACTGGTTCAGAAACACTCATCTCCATCAAGTCATCTTCTGTTCATTCCTCCAGCGTGGTGTCTATTAGCTCTTGAATTTCTCCAAGATTCATATCTTGAAACGCTTCGTCTCCCATATTTTGCCATGTCCACAGTCTCTTTAGTGATTTCTTTGATTGTCTCTGCTGTAAATCCTGAGAAGCCATGCCTAACATCTGGACAGTTTTATCCAGCAGGAATGGATTGTTTCAGGCTTGATGACTTTCACACATTTTTTGTATAATAATTATGGCATTTTTAATGGTGTAATCTCATGATGTTCTCTCTGTTGGGGTTCTCTTTCACAGCATTGACAATCCATTCCATGGAGTACCGTGTGTAATGTGTCTTATGATCCCCTGAATTAGAGATATCATGTTTTGGGGGCAAGTAGACCACTTTGATGCCTTTGGTGTTGAACTCATAGGGCTCTAGGGGGTGGCTAAGGGCATTTTCCAATATCAAAAGAATTTGAAAAGGTAGTCCCTAACTGACAAAGTACTTCCTGACTTCAGAAACAAAGCACTGATGGAACTAATCTAGAAAAAGAGTTCTTGTTGTATGACCAAAAGACTAGCAGCTGGTATTTACATTTTCTCTTCAAGGCTCAGGGGTTAGCAGTTTTATAGATAAGGGCAGTCCTGATAAAAAACTAGACTGCATTTGCACAAAACAGTAGAGTTAGCCTATCCCTTTCGGCCTGGTGCTCGTATCTCTTCCTTACTAATGAATTCTTTGTGGCATTTTCTTTCTTTCTTTTCTTTTTTTATTTTTAATTTTTATAGAATAGGGCACTTTCATCTGCATTAAAAACCTACTCAGGCAGATATCCTTTCTCCTCAATGATTTTCTTAATGGTGTCTGAGAACTCATGTGCTGCTACTTGGTCTGCTGCTTCTCCTGTTATCTTGACATTTTTAAAGTCAACCCTCTTTCTAAATTATCAAGCCATCTTTTGCTGACATTCAATTCCCCAGCTTTGGATGTTTCACCTTCCTTTTGCTTTAAGTTGTCATCTAATGATTCACTTTTTTCTCAAATCATATTAGAGTCTGTTGGTATGCTTTTTTAAAAAAAATAGAAATTCTTCCACATAGAAGCTGTATTTTCAATACAAGATAAAAAGGCATTTTGCAAAAAGTGCAAAGTTTTCGTGCCTGCTGGTACACCTGCAGCGATGGCTTCACAATTCCCCCCCCCAGTGGTCCTTATGCTAGATTCATTTATCTTGAAATGGTGGGCAACCACAGCTGCAGACCTCAATCTACAGCACATACCAAGCAATTCAGCTTTTTCCTGTAAGGTCATGACTTTGCTCAGTGGAAGGAGCACTTCCACTATTACTAGTGACACTTTGTATGGGTCTCCTGTTATTCGAGGTTTACGGTCAACTGCATTTGCACAAAACAGTAGAGAAACATGTGCAAACCAAAAGAGATCACTTTATTGGCACAGGCAATTTACTGGACAGATGAACTGCTCACATGGAGATGATTAGGGTCATGGTGTTTTTTAAACTTTTTTTTTTTGAGGCAGGTTCTCGCTATGTTGCCTTGGCTGATCTTGAACTCCTGGTTTCAAGTAATTCTCCTGCCTTGGCCTCCTGAGTAACTAGGACAACAAGTGTGAGCCAACATGCCTGGTAGTGTTATGTTTTAAGCTGATACTTTCAACACTTGAACTCACTGCAATAACAATAGGAGATGGCGATGAAATTATTACAGTATTACTACAGTTAATTTTATGCGGTTATTATTTAGTGCTGCATGTTTGCATTTGTTTATATTTTTCTTGTTTATAAATGGTACCATGTATGGTCTTTGTGTGTGTGCATAACTTTTGATAATTTTTAATTTTTTATAATAAATTTGTGCATATTTTATGGTAGTACATAATAAAATGAACTGTCTATATATTTTATATATTTATAGCATCACTCTTTTTAATTTTAAAAGTATTTCTAGGCTATGTGGTTTGTCTGCAAATGTTTTCAAATTCTTGCAAATCTCCAAACATTTTTCAACATATTTATTGAAAAGAATCTGTGAGTAAGTGGACATGAACAGTTCAAATCTGTGTTGTTCAAGGATAAGATGTATTATCCATTTCATCCAGAGCAGAAGCCAAGGCCCTCACGGTCCCTTGCAAGGTATCCCTGCCTCACTCCCCGACCCTAGGGCTGTGGCTCCAGCATCCCCCTACCCGAAACACTTTTTCTCTGATCCCCTCCCTTCCCATTCTCCCTCCTACATCAAGTCAGCTCCAATCTCACTTCCTAAAGAAGTCCACCTTGATCCCCTTTTCCATCCTGATCTCATTTACCCTGCCTTTTCTTTCCCATAATATGAATCACTTCTGACCTGTGGTAGAATCTACTGTTTACTTTATTTATTGTTTACCATTTAGCTCTTCTTCCCCAAACTGCAAGCTCCACTGGGACAGGAATCTTGGTTTCTCTCACTGATGGGTCCCAAGGGCCTGGAAGGTGCCCTAAGAGCACAGTGGTGTTCAGTGAGTGTTTATTGAATGCATAATTGTATTAATTGTACAATCACATTATGGAAATCATCTATAATCCTTTGAATAATCTGAGCACGATAATTCTTCCTTTTTAGATAAGAAAACTGGAACTCAGTGAGACTGTGTATGTTGTCCAAATGAAAAGGGGTTACCAAGAGCCAGTGACAGGATTTGTAGCAAGGGTCTTCCTGTCACCAAAGCCAATGTGCTTTCTTAAGTGCTGGCCTCACATCGTCCAAAGTAGGACTACAGTTGATAAAAACCGGCTGAGTTTTTTGGTTTTAACTCATTTTTTTCCTTTAAAGATGCAAAGTTCATCTATTAACCTTTCCATTGTAATCCCAGCGCTTTGGGAGGCTGAAGCGGGAGGATCACTTGAATGCAGGAGTTTGAGACCAGCTTGGGCAACATAGCAAGACCCCATCTTTACAAAGAATAAACTTAGCCAGGCATGGTAGTGTGCACCTGTAGTCCCAGCTACTCAGGAGGTTGAGGTGGGAGGACTGCTTGAGCCCAGAAGTTTGAGGCTGTGGTGAGCTATGATCACACCATTGCACTCCAGTCTTGGCAACAGAGTAAGACCCTGACATTAAAAAAAATAAAAAAAATAAAAAAAGAGGAAAGGAGGAAAGAAGGAAGGAAGGAAGGAAGGAAGAGAGAGAGGCAGGCCAGACTGAGTTTTTTATGTTTTGTTCTAACACAATAGAGGCAATCCCATACAAGCCAAGGAAAGTTTGTGTTTTTTTGTAATTCTGGGCTTGAACCTGACCCCACATGTCATTTTGAGGTTTTTGGGTGGGACTTAAGGAGCAGAGAGAAGATGCTATTGTCTGAGTGTTTATGTCTCCTCCAATTCATTTGTTGAAATTCTAAACTGTAAAGTGATGGTATTAGGAGGTGGGGCCTTTGGAAGATGATTGGGTCATGAAGGTGCAGCTCTCAAGAACAGGATTAGTAGTTGGGCACAGTGGCTTAACCCTGCAATTTCAGCACTTTGTGAGGCCTAGGTGGGCAGATTGTTTGAGCCCAGGAGTTAGAAACCAGCCTGGGCAACAGAGTGAAACCTTTTCTCTACAAAAAATTAAAAAAATAGCTGGGCATGATGGTGCATACCTGTAGTACAAGCTATTTGGGATGCTGAGGAAGAAGGATTGCCCAAACCCAGGAGGTCGAGGCTGCTGTGAGCTGTAATCATAGTGATCGTGTCCCTGCACTCCAACTCCCAAACAAGAAGAAAAAAAAAATTGGGGACTTCCGGCAAGATGGCGACAGGGCAACCTGGTCTGTGAAACCCTCTGCAAAGGAGAACTGCAGTGGGTCTCTGGCTCTCGCCCCGGGGGTTGCGGACTCCAAAATTGCAGCCTGGTCTTTATACGGAGCTTGGCCGTTGCCACCGCTGGGGCATCGCAGCGAACTGGACAGCCACTGCAGCGCAGACGCTACTGCCGCCGCCACCGCTGGTAGCACATCGCACCACCCGGGCTGGAGGTGATCCATGACTTCAGTCCTTGAAGCCCCTTCAAGGAAGATCTGCTGGGATCACTGCCACCTCTCCTGCAACCGAGACGTCCTGCCCGCCGTGAGTCTCCTGCCTGTGCCCTGAGGCAGGCATCCATCTCCAATCTGCCGGTCCCTGTCCGGCCCCACCCCCTCTGGGGCTAGCAGCTGAGATAGCACCACCTGCTGGCCATTCAAGGTAACAACACCAAAACGGGAGAAACAAACTTGAAAAAGACATAGGCCAGAGTGGTGAACGGAGGGTGATCTGAACTGCCCTTCACAGCAGACCAGGGGCAACTGACCCTAACTTCAAACTAATTTACCAGCTTGAAAAGAAAGCTAGAAATCAGAACTGAAAGGACATTGGACTTAAGCAAAAAGTCTCAGAGTGTGCTTCATTGATTCTGTTAGTTTAATGACTTAATTCTGTTCCTACTGTATTGTTCCTTTTTGTTTTTCCTCTTCCTTTTCTTCTCTTTTCTTCTCTCTGTAAACCATATCCTTGTATAGAGGAACAGCACACCAATAAGGTGGTTGGTTAGCGTGTATGTTAGCATCACTATATGTATATATATATTTTTTGGATGGGAGTTGGTTCGTCAGTTACTGTGGTCTATTGTTTTTATCTGTTTCAGTATAGGTCTCTCTCTCTCCATTTGTTGGCACACTTTTGTTTCCCCCCTTACTCCTCTATCTCTCCACCCCCCTCTTCAACCCACTGTCTGCTCCATTCTCTTCCTTCTGCTAACCACATTTTATTTCAGGGAGTAAACCTACAGCCCCACTGCACGGACAGATTCCAAGGCAGTGGAAAGTGGGTTCCAGATTATCCACACACCTGTCAGCGAATACCAGGATCTGCAGATAGATTTTGAATCACAGCTCCCCCTTAAGTAAATCTCAAAACTGCAAAAAGGACCACCCCCAACCTACAGTGCAACTCCAGAATTGAACAAAGTAAGAGGGCATACATAAAGAATAGGAGATTGAACAAACAGAAGTAAAACCAATCCCTTTACCCCTGAATAACAGAATTAAAGAAGACAGTGACGTGGAGGGAAGGAAAAAGTAGGGAGGGGGGAAAAACTGCACAAATGAAGAAAAACCAAAAGAAGAATATAGGTCTCACACAGACCCCTGGGAGATCAGACACTGAGAAAACAGATTCTGGAACACAAACAATAAAGAACCCCCAGAATGACTGGTCACATGCAACAAACCCAGACATCAAGACATTAATGGAGAGAATTAAAAAAATTGAGGAGAGACAAGAGGAAAATAGGAAGGAGCTGATGTCAGAAATAACAGCAGTAAAGAATACTGTGATGGAAATGAATAACAGACTAATAAGCATGGAAAGCAGAATTAGCCAAGCAGAAGAAAGAATCTCAGAGCTCAAAGACCAAAACACAGAACTAACCCAAACTATCAAAAGCATAGAAAAGAAGCTCAGAAAGACAGAACAAAACCTGCAAGAGATGAATGATCACTTCAAGAGACCAAACCTAAGAGTAATTGGGCTTCCTGAGGCAGAGAGAGAAACAGAGGCCACACTGGAACATACATTTCATGAAATCATTCAAGAAAACTTCCCTCATCTCATCAAGGATGAAAAAATTCAAACACAAAAGATTCAGAGAACCCCTGCAAGACAGCAAATGAGAAGACCAACTCCCAGACACATAATAATTTGCCTAAACAAAGTAACTATAAAAGAAAAAATCCTAAAGGCAGCAAGAGAAAAAGGCCAGACTACCTACCAGGGAAGACCAATTAGAATAGCAGCAGATTTATCCACAGAAACCCTTTAGGCTAGGAGATCCTGGAGCCCTATCTTCAAAGTTCTAAAAGATAAGCAATTTCAACCAAGAATAACCTACCCAGCCAAACTAAGCTTCATTAGTGAGGGAGAATTGAAATCTTTTCCAGATATCCAATCCCTAAGAACCTACGCTGCCACCAGACCACCTCAACAAGAAACACTTAAGGAAGTACTGAACACAGAAGAAAAAGAAAAAAGAACAACAACATTCTTCACAAGAGTACAGGCAAAAGATTAAAAACACACATGAGCCAACTCCAGAACCCAAAGAAAGACAACAAACAAACAGGAACAGCTCTGTAAGAACCTTATGATAGGGATCAACTCTTGCATTTCAATTATTAGCCTAAATGTGAATGGACTAAATGCACCACTGAAAAGACATAGAATGGCAAAATGGATAAAATATCATCAGGCAACAATCTATTGCCTTCAAGAGACTCACCTCACTAGAAAGGACACCCACAGACTCAAAGTAAGAGGATGGGAAACAAACTTTCAGGCGAACAGAATACAAAAGAAAGGAGGAGTAGCGATCTTAATTTCAGACAAAATACCCTTCAAGCTATTAAAGATCAAAAAAGATACAGAAGGCCACTACATAATGATAAAAGGCTCAATCCATCAACAAGAAATATCTATTCTAAATATATATGCACCCAACATAGGTGCGCCAACTTTCATAAAGCAACTTCTAGAAAAACTAAAGAAAGATATTGACTCTAACACCATCATAACTGGGGACTTTAATACACCACTCACAACCCTAGACAGATCATC
>NW_007044791.1:0-898 GCF_000164805.1 Carlito syrichta
CTTGAGAACCCTCTCCTGTCCCTACTGATCATTTTTCTGCTGCCTGCCTCTCCCTTCAGTGACTTTCTTCTTGTCCCATTCTAGATGTGCAAGTTACCAGTTCAGAACTAGAACATTTTGGGGGTGGGAAGGTGGGAAGGGATACAAACACCACCCTTAAAAGTTTCCACAATATCATGCTTGCATGTTCTGATTTAGAAGTAATGGGAAAAATGAAGGGCCACTCTGAGGGCAATTAGGTGTAGAGGTTAAATTGATTTGAATAATTTTAAGAATGCTTTATGTCTTAGAAACATCTTAAGAACATATGTGCATTTTCGTTAAGACACTTAAATCCCAGAATAAGAATAAACAAACAAAAAACTAGTCAGCTAAGAATTCTAGCAACCACAATACCAGATGCAAAAGTTTTATCTTCTAGAGCAATAAATATAATGCTTAAAATAATTAACAAACATATCAAATAAGCTGTTCATGAATTTATTTGTTTTCTGTCATATACTACAGATAACATTGCTTGCACATCAGAAAAATAATACTATAGATGAGATTTGTTTCAAATGAGGTTTAATTACTTTTTTTCCTTCCATCAGAGTCCAGGCATCCAATATAAAGAAAAATTCTTATATGCTCAAATTACCAGTAGCAAGTATGTTCAGTCAACAAACAGAAGCAAAAACAAACAACCTACTCCCCTCTCCCCTTGCCCACCCCACCACCTCCAAGCAACATACACATAAAATTGGGTTATTTATAGTAAGAAAAATGGGTCATCAAATGTCATTGGTCTATTTAACATATACATGAAAGCCGATAAGAAAAAAAAGAAGGCCGGGCTCGGTGGCTCAGCCTGTAATCCCACACTTTGGGAGGCCGAGGTGAATGGACTGCCTGAGCC
>NW_007044792.1:0-897 GCF_000164805.1 Carlito syrichta
TGATAGATGAGAACTTACTATTGTCATCTTACGACTTGATTTTCATTGTTTTATAATTCCTCTCTTTCCTTTTTCCTTTCTTATTATCTTCCTTTGTGGTGAAGTGATTTTCTCTGGTAGTATGCTTATTTATTGCTTTTTATTTTTAGTGTATTTATTATAAATTTTTGTGGCTATCATTAGACTTACATATATATGTTACAGATATAACAATTTGTTTTAAACAAATGACAACTATTTTTTAATCACAATGAAAAAATAGAAATTAACAAAGGAAAAGCTAAAAAAACTCTATACTTTAGCTTCATTGTCTCCTATATTTTAACTTTTTGATGTCTCAATTTACATATTTTATATTGTCTATCTCTTAACAGGTTGCTGTAGTCATTTTAGAAAATCAACTCATCTTTCAGTCTTCATACTAGAATTATGAATGGATTGCATATCACAATTATAAAGCTATCCTATTTTGAGTTTCTCTATGTACTTACTTTTATCAATGAGTTCAATACCTTCAAATATTTTCTCGTGGCACATTCATGTTTTCCCTTTTAGATTGAAGAACTCCCTTGGCATTTTTTTGTAAGAGGAATTTGGTGGTGATGAAATCCCTCAGCTTTTGGTGGTCTGGAAAAGACTTCATTTCTCCTCTGTGTTTGAAATATAACATTGTTGGGTCCAACTTCTTGGTTGGTGGTTTATTTTTGCTTGTTTATTTGCTTTTCCAATATTCTGAATATGTTGTCTCACGAATTCCTGGCCTGTATGGTTTCTGTGGAGAAGTCTGTTTGCAGATAAATTGGATCTCCTTTTTATGTAATTTACTTTTTCCCTCTTTCTGCTTCTAAGATCTTCTTTGCTTTTTAACTTTTTTTTTTTTTTTTTTTTTTTTTTTAT
>NW_007044792.1:1146-83142 GCF_000164805.1 Carlito syrichta
TATTTTTTATTTTGATATTGTGGGGTACAGTTAAGGGTTAGGTATACAAATATGCTTCATTCAGGCCCCCTTGTTGATAACAGGTGTCTCCCCATCTCCAGAGAGATGTTTACTACCATTAGTCCCATCCCCCCCATAGTTTCCCAACACTGTCAGTCATTTTCTTATAGTAGTGCATTGGGTGATCAAGGTCCACTATATGAGTGAGAATATGTGATACTCAGATCTTTGTTTCTGTGAGAGGTCACTTAGTATTATAGATTCTAGCTCCATTCAGGTTGCTGCAAAATTTATGATTTTGTTCTTTTTTATGGCTGCATAGTATTCAATCGTGTATATGTACCACATTTTTAAAATCCAGTCCACTTTTGATGGACAGCGGGGTTGGTTCCACATTTTTGCTATTGTGAACAATGCTGCCATAAACATTTGTGTGCAGGTATCTTTTTTATAGCGTGATTTGAGTTCTTCAGGGTATATTCCCAGTAGGGGGATTGCAGGGTCATATGGGAGGTTGATGTTTAGAGATTTTAGGAATCGCCACACTGCTTTCCACAGAGGTTGCACTAATTTACACTCCCACCAACAGTATAAAGTGTTCCCTTTTCACCACACCCTCTCCAGCAGCTGTTATTTTTTGAGTTGTTGATAATTGCCATTCTGACTGGAGTTAGATGGTATCTCAGTGTGGTTTTGATTTGCATCTTCCTGATGATTAATGAGGTTGAGCATTTCTTCATGTGTCTGTTGGCTGCTCGGATGTCTTCCTTTGTGAAGTGTCCATTCATATCTTTTGCCCACTTTATAATGGGGTTGCTTGTTTTTTTCTTTTCAGCATGTTTCAGTTCCTTGTAGATCCAGGGTGTTAAGCCTTTGTCAGACCTGGAGTTTGCAAATACTTTTCCCACTCTGTAGGCTGTCTCCCTGCTATCTTGATGTTTTCTTTGGCTTTGCAGAAGCTTGTCAATTTAATGATGTTGCACTTGTCTATCTTATCCCTTATGACCTGTGAGTTTCGAGTTTTGTTCAGGAATTGGATGCCAGTTCCAATTTCCGTGAGGGTATGTCCTTCATTTTCTAAGGTTCTTATGGTTTGAGGTTTTACATTTAGATCCCTGATCCATTTGGAGTTAATTTTTGTGTATGGGGATACATAGGGGTCCTGTTTCAATCTTCTGCATGTGGTCAGCCAGTTTTCCCAGCACCATTTACTGAATAGGTTCTCCTCTCCCCAGTGGTAGCTGATGGAGGTTTTGTTGAAGATGAGTTGGTTGAGAAATTGAGATCTTGCCTCTGGAATCTCAATTCTATTCCATTGGTCTATATTCCTGTTCCTATACCAATACCAAGCTTTTTTGATGATTGTAGCATTATAGTAAAGTTTGAAGTCTGGTTATGTGATACCACCTGCTTTGTTGTTTTTTGCTGAGGATTGTTCTGGCTATTCTTGGTCGTTTGTGTTTCCATATGAATTCCTGTGTTGTTTTTTCTAGGTCTGAGAAGAATGTTGTTGGTAATTTAATAGGTATTGCATTGAATTTGTAGATTGCCTTAGGTAAGATGGACATCTTCACAATGTTGATTCTTCCGATCCATGAGCATGGGATATTTTTCCACTTGTTCATGTCGGCTTTGATTTCTTTGAGCAGTGTTTTGTAATTTTCATTGTAAAGGTCTTTCACGTCTCTGGTCAGGAAGATGCCAAGGTATTTCATTTTTTTTGTGGCTATTGTGAATGGAACTGTGTTTTTTATTTGGGTTTCTGTTTGTTTATTATTGGTGTAGAGAAATGCGATTGTCTTTTGTACATTTATTTTGTATCCTGAGACTTTGCCAAAGGCTTTTATCAATGTAAGGAGACCTTTGACAGATTCTCTTGGGTTTTCAAGGTACACCATCATGTCATCTGCATAGAGAGATAACTTGACTTCCTCTTTTCCTATTTGAATACCTCTGATTGCCTCCTCTTCTCTGATTGCTTTAGCCAGGACTTCCAATACTATGTTGAACAGGAGGGGAGAGAGTGGGCATCCTTGTCTAGTTCCAGTTTTCAGGGGAATTGGTTCCAATTTTTGTCCATTTAGGAGTATGCTGGCTGTGGGTTTCTCGTAGATGGCTTTTACTATTTTGAGGTATGTTCCCTGTATGCCTAGATGTTCAAGGGTTTTTATCAAGAAGGGGTGCTGGATTTTATCAAAAGCTTTTTCTGCATCTAGTGATATGATCATGTGGTTTTTGTTTTGACATCTGTTGATGTATTTAATTACATTTATGGTTTTACGAATATTGAACCAGCCTTGCATGCCAGGAATGAAGCATACTTGGTCATGATGGATGATTTTTGAGATGTATTGCTGAATCCGGTTTGCTAGGATCTTGTTGAGAATTTTAGCATCTATGTTCATCAAAGATATTGGCCTGTAGTTCTCTTTCTTTGTTGGATCTTTACCTGGTTTGGGTATCAATGTGGCTTTTTAACTTTAAGAGCTTGGATTATATGCCTCGGGACAGTTTTATTTGGGTTTAATCTATTTAGTGATCTCTGGTCTTGCTTATTTATCTTTTCAAGTTTTGGAAAATTTTCTGATATTTCTTTGAATAAGCTTTGTCTCCCTTGTTCCTGCTCTACTCCCTCTTGAACACCAATATACTTAGATTTGCTTTTGTGAAGTTATTTTTGGTGTTTCATAGACAGCCCTCATTTCTTTTCATTTTTGTTATACTCTGAATATATATTTTAATAGTGTTTGAATTCTCTAATTCTTCTGCTTGATCTATTCTGCCTTTGATAGCCTCGTATAATTTTTTAAGTGCAGCATATATATTTCTTATTTGTGGACTTTAAAGTTTTTTTTAAAAAAATCTAAAACCCCCTGCTATAGTCTTCTGATAAATTTATGAATAACTTTTCTGTGATCATTTTGAAAATCACTGAGTTTTCTTAAAACTGCTATTTTGAATTCTTGATCAAAGAGCTCATCTATCACTGTCTCATTGTGGTCAGTCACTGGCACCTTGCTTTGTCTGTTTTGAGAGATTATGGTTTCTGTTTACTATGATCTCTTTTGGATGTACATCTATGTCTTTGCATTTAAGAATTAATTATTTAGTCTTCTCTGACTTATTTTTTTATTAAACATATTTGCCTAGTGACATCTTTGTAGCATACCTGATGAATATCTTTTTCTCTAGGTCACTGCCTTCTTTTTAACGCTAGATTGAATCTTAAGCCCAGGTTTGCCTCTGTTCTAGCAAACTTTGAAGTGCTGCACATTCTGAATGTAAGTAGTCTCAAAAGGGATATCCTGGCAGTGCAGGAATGCTGACTAGAAACCTACGAGTGGAATGTTTCTCCTATATTGTGTTGCTGCTGAGCGGCCATCCTGATTTGGTCTTTATTTTGGTAGAGATTTAGCGCGGGGTTTCCAGGTCTGAAGATGCTGGTCCCACGTCCCCTTTGTTTTTAACCGTCATCAGTAATTTTTCTCTCTTCAGGCACACGCAATGCTTCCCATCAATTGAGGCAGGGACAAATTTCCTGCCAGGAAACCCAAGATGGTGAGGAATCTGGTTTTCCACTTCAATCTTAATTTTCTCTTGTAGTAAACATGACTCGGGAAAATTTTCTGTGTGCTTGGTGTCTGGCAGATTGAGGGTAGAGTATCACAGATATTAAAGTCTGATTCTTTGATACTCTACATGGAGGTTTCTTCTCCCCACCCCCCTCCTCCTCCTTTTTGTTCCTTTTGAGACAGAGTCTTGCTCTGTCACCAGGCTGGAGTGCAGTGGTGATCATATCTTACTGCCACTTCAAACTTCTGGGCTCAAATAATTCCCCTGCTTCCGTCCCTGGAGTAGCTAGGATTGTAGACACTCATCTCTAGCCTGGCTGAGACTTTTCACTTCTCTGTGACTCCAAGAACTTTCTCACATATATATCTGAGTTCTGGAGTAGTATTGGCGATAATCTCAGTGCAATGTATTTTGTTTTGATTTTTTGGGGTTGGTAGAGTGAAGACAGGTTGCTCCTTCTCTGCCATTTTTTTCTCATTTCTTTAATTTTTTTTCAACTTTTAGATATTGTGTTTTATTTGGATGTAGATTATAAAATTGTGCTCAAAATAAAAATTTGTCTTACAATATGCTAATATATTCAGTTGCTTTGGTTACATTTTAAAATCAATTTTTATGTTAATAATAATGTTGAATACACACAGGTAAAGTCTAAGAGTTGATGAACACAATGCATAATAAAATATTTAGACTCTTCTTTACATGCCCAAATATCTGAATTACAGATTTATGCGAAACTTTTCTGACTTGGAGTCAATGTAATTTTCATTTTAATGAAAAAAGAGAAACTATGACAGGGAATTTTTAAATTTTTTGTTATGTTATTGCTTAACACATCAAAAATGGGCAACTATATATTGATATCAAATGTTTTATCCAGTTTGTGATTATAAGGACTAATGATTTCTACAATTAAGAAAGAATCTTAACATAATATTTACATTTCATATGTAGTGCAGTCTTGCTCTGCTCTCACTCTGTTTTGATGAAAATTTCTTCAACTTCCAAATATATTTGACCTACAGATGCCAAATAATTCTTCTATCATAAACTGGGGTTTTATTATTTATTTTTTCTTCATTCCTTTGTTCAATTGTTTTCTTCTTCCTCACTTTCTTTTTTTGTTAGTTTTAAAATCTAAGTTTTGAAACCAAGAATTCAGAGGAACATATCTGTGAATCAATAATCTCCAATTCCTCTTTTTCTAGATCTGTGAAAAACAATGCTGGTGATAGGGACTGTTTAGAATCTGTAGATTGCTTTGGGCAGAATTGACATTTTAATAATATTGATTCTTCCAATCCATGAGCATGGGCTGGCTACTTTTCCATTTGTTTATGTTATCTTTGATTTCTTTCAGCAGTGTTTTGTGTTTTGTAGTTCTCATTTATAGAGGCTTTTTTTTTTTTTTAACATTGTCTCATTGTAGATATTAGGTGTATTTCAAGGTAGTGTGTGTGTGTGTGTGTGTGTGTGTGTGTGTGTATGTCTATAGCAAATGAGACTGTTCTTGATTTGGTTCTTAGCTTGACTGTTGTTGGCATATAGAAATACTACTGATTTTTGAGCATTTATTTTGTACTCCAAGACTTTACTGGAGTCATTTATAAATGATAGGAGTCTTGATGGAATCTTTAGGATTTGCTAAACTTAGAATCATATTATCTGCAAACAGATAATTTAACTTCCTCTTTTTCTGATGAATACACTTGATTTCTTTCTCTTCCCGAATTGGTTTGGCTAGGACTTCCAATACTGGGTTAAATAGGACTGGTAAGAGTGGACATTCTTGTCTTGTTTCAGTTCTTCAGGGGAATACTTTCAATTTCTGCCCATTAAGAATAGTGTTGCCCTCAGGTTTGTCATAGATGGCTCTTATTGTTTTGAGGTATGTTTCTTTTACGGATTTTAAAGAAGCCATGTATCTACATTGTCTCAAACTTTCTCTGTTTATAAACCTAAACAAAACAAAAATCAAGTTTCTTGTGGTAAGTTATAATATTAATTAGTATTTTCTAGTTATTATCGTGTGATTGTGTCATGGAAATTGTTTTCTTTTCTTTTCTTTTTTTTGGAGTCAGAGTCTCACTCACTCACCCAGGCTGGAGTGTGGTGGCACTCTTACGGCCACTGTAGCCTCACTGGGATCGGGCGATCCTTCTGCCTCAGACTTCCAAGTAGCTGGAACTACAGGCATGTGCTATCATGCCTGACTATTTTTTTTTTTTTATTGTAGAGACAAGGTCGAGCCCAGGCTGATCTTGAACCCCAAGCTCAGGCAATCCTTTTGCCTTGGCCTCCCAAAGTGCTGGGATTACAGGCTTGAGCCACTGCACCAGGTGTGAAATTGTTTTCTGTAGTAACTGTCAAAGAAAAAATTTAGAAATAGAGTCAGGAAAGACTTTATTCAAGAGTATTGCCATATGGATCAATGGAGAGAATGCTAAGGATGAAGTTGATCAATGTGCTTAGGCCATTTTGTTTCCTAATTTGTGCTTATGGAGTTTAGGTTTCTATCCTCCCATAGAGACTATGAGAGGATAGAAGTCTCTTATCTTTCTTGGTGATTACATTTTTAAGGGATGGGTTTAAGGTCCTTGAGAAAAAATATTCCTGGTTTGTCATACTGGCAAGAAGTTGTGAGAAAATTTATATCTCAAAAAGGCAGATAAGAAGCATTTACAATAACAAGTTTTCTATGCAAAATTCTCTAAGAAAAGGCAAATGGGAAAGCCATGGTCTGGAAGGAGCCTGACTAAAGTTCTGTCATACTGGAAAAGGATGTTAAGTCATCTTGGTAAAAACTCACTGGGAAAATTAAAAATACATTTTGCTCTCCACTTCACTGCACTTCCCAACCTTCCATAGTTATGAGAGGGATCACAGTCAGATTACTATGATTTAGAAAAATTACATTTGATGTACATGGAGCAATTTATACTAGTAGGTATAAAATGGTAGGGAGGGAGACAAGGAGGAAAAAAATACTTTAAGCATTTTTCTGGGTTTAAAAAAGAGCATCTCTTAGAGATACTGTATGTTGAATAACGCTTATAAACATTTTTATATTTCTTATTTTAGAGATGTACAGAATATCATTTTGTGAAATGTTTAACTTTTTTGTCCACATAAATACATGCTTAGATTTCACTCTAATGGAAATATGCAATTTTACTCTTTCTATTTTTTAGGTGTTTTCATTACTTTGCAGAGATTTAACTTACTGGTCTTTCCAGAGAAGTGTCTTGCATCTATTTATCAATTCTATCATTATAGTAAGTCCCCTACATACAAACTTTCATATTGCGAACATTCAAATATGTGAACATGTGTTCACATGTCCAATCATGTAAGTTAATTCACGTGTCTAATGTACATTTTCACCTGTGTGCATTCTTTACCGGTGGTTGTGCTTTTATGTACTTAATGTACAGTATTATATAGAGTACATTAGTATGATATCTTTACTTCAAGTCCAGGACATCCAGAAGTAAGTGTAATAGCAGCAGTGATGATCCGGCACTCTATAGTCAATTGTGTTAGCCAACTCTGTTGGACTTAATGAACAGATTGGACTTATGAACTTGGTCTTGTAATGGAACTTGTTCATACATAGAGGACGTATTGAATTCTATTGTCATTTATTTTGACTTGTAATTTTATTAATTCCTTCATTCTGTTTGTTAAGATTTATACATACACGTACATTTTAAAATAAGTATTGAGTTACTATAATTTTACTATTGTTTAATACAAAAGCACTTAAAATGTTAAAATTTTCATTATGGCTGCATTTCACACATTTTTCCCCCATTGCTTTTATTTTCTGAACACTGTTTTTTTGCTCTTTCAATCTCCTCTTTAAAAACTAACAGTTTTTTTAAAATTCTAAGCATTTTTTTGTTTTAGCTAAATATATACAACTTAAGTTTAATCTTTAAAATACTTTAAGGGTACCGTTTTATGGTATTAAGTACATTCATGTTGTTGTACAACCTCACCATCACCCATCACCAAAACATTTTCATCTTTCCCAAATGAAGCTCTGTACCCATTAAAACCAACTTCTCATTCTCCACACCCCAATACCCCTGGCAATTACCACTCAACTTTCTGTCTCTATGAATTTAAATATTCTCCACTCATGTAAGTGGAGTCTGGTTTATGTAAGTGACTGGTTTATTTCATTTAGCATAGTGACTTCCAAGTCTATGTTGTAGCATGTATGAAAATTTTCGTCTTTGTAAAGACTAAATAATATTCCATTATTTGTTTCTATCATTTTTAATTTATCCACTTATCTGTTAATGGACACTTGCATTGTTTCCACCTTTTGGTAATTGTGAATAATGCTGCTATAAAAATGGGTGTATAAGCATCTGTTCAAGACACTGATTTAAATTCTTTTGACTATGTACCCAGAAATGGATTACTGGATCACATGGTAGTTGTATGTTTGCCTGTTTGTCTATTTGAAGAATTGCCTTACCATCTTCCACAGTGGCTGCAATATTTACATTCCCACCAGAAATGCATAAAGTTATTAATTTCTTTATATCCTCAATCCTTGCTAATAATTGCTATTTTCTATTTTTGATTTTTAATAGCCATTCTAATGGGTATGGAATGGTATCTCATTGTGGTTTTGATTTGAATTCTTTTAATAATTCATAGTGTTGAGCATTTTTTTGTGTGCATTTTGGCCATTTATGTATATTCCCTGAAAATACAAGTTTGGATATCTTACTTGGAGAAGTATCTATTCAAGTCTTTTGTCCATTTTAAAATCAGGACTTTTTTTGTTGATGTTGTTATTGAACTGTAAAGGTCTGTATATAATCTAGATATAAGTTTCTTATCAGGTATATCATTTGCAAGTATTTTTTCCTATTCTGTGAGTTGGTTTTTTTTTTCTGTATTTTTGATGCTCAAGAATGTTTTATTTTTGATGAAGTCAAATTTATTATTTTCTTATGTTGTCTGTGCTTTTGGTTTTACAGCCACAAAATCATTGCCAAATCCAATATCATAAAGTTTTCCCCTCCCTATACTCTTCTAAGAGTTTTATAGTTTTAGCTCTTAATATTTAGGTCTTTTGTCCACTATGAGTTAATTTTTCTTATAGAATAAGGTAAGATTCCAACTCAATATTTTTGTGTGTAGATAGCCACTTTTCTGAATATCATTTGTTAAAAAGTCTGTGCTTTTCTTTTTATGTGGTTTTGGTATCCTTGTCAAAAATCATTTTACCATTTATGCCAGAGTTTCATTCTGCATTATTTTTAATTCTATTAGTCTCTCTGTCTATCTTTATGCCAGAACCATACCATTTTGATATTTGTTTGGGAAAATCATAATCTGGAACCTCCTAGTTTGCCGGTGTGCTGGCAGCACTCCTTCCAAGTTTAACTTGTAAATCGTGTCAATTATTTACTTATAGCAAAAAGGTTGTAAAATGAGTCCTCTGATTTTTCTGGTTTTTGAAATGTCTTGAAGTTACATTGTGAGAACTTAAAATGAAGGTATAGTGTCTGCTTCTTGTGAATATAAAGACATACATGTGGCTAAATCATGGAAAAATAATTTCATAAATATTTGGTTTTAGCAATCATAAGAAGGTTGTAAGCCAAATAGTGTTTTTCAGTTAGACTAAAAACTAGAGATAAGTTTCAAAATATTGTCATTTCTCAACTTGATCATACAGAAGACATTATTTATTCAGTTACTCTTATTTTAAGAAGATTATTCTAATTTAACGTTTAATATAGTGTTACAGACAATGAAATATTTTTATCTTTTGCTTTTTTAGACACTTTCAAGTGTTCAGATAATTAAATTAGCTATTAAATAACTAGTGTGAAAATTAATGTAATTTGAAAAATTATATCAACTAATACAAAACTTCAAAGCTAAGCAACCCAAGCTTTTCTTAAAGATACCTGTTATTCAAAGCATGTGAAGTCTTAATTCAACTTAAATAATTAAGTTCACCAATTTATTTTACTGTTTTTCTATTGCTATTACTTTTTTAATAATATAATTTCTAAAGTTTATTTACTAAAATCCAAGAGTACCAAAGTTTTTGGCAACTTAAATATTACACATTTATAGATTATATTATTGTGATCCTTGATATCCCTATTTAGGTCTTTCATTACATCTGTGTTGCTGTCACTTTTCATCTGTACTTGTATATTTAACAGGTTTTTCTTTACCAGGTAAAAGGATGCAATTTCTTGGGAATGACTGATACTAAGACAAGACCATTTAAATTGCATCCACTTGAAATCAGAACGAAAATTGCATAAGATTCTGAGAACCATTGTTTGTTTGACATTTACATTGAAACACAAAAATAACTTAAAATTATACAAGTAATTTGATCTTCTAAAAATAAAATTTGTTTATCATAGGCTAACTATGTTACAGAGAACATGGAAATGAAATTATGTTATAAAGAGCAAACAAAGAAAGAAAATGATATGGGCTTTGAGGAGGACCTAATTTTTTGGCTATAGCACAATGTAATAACCTGGGCATTGACATTGGCAATAATATCACAAAGAAGATAGTTTTTAAAAAACAATATTTCAGGGCTTTGCCAATTTTCCCAAGGGCCTTCTTTAATCTTTCAATCCTCAAATCATTCTCTTTTGCAGCATCTGTTGCATCATAGAACCATTGAAACTGGTCTCATTCTAGCTGAATCTCTTAAGACACCGTCTTTTGTGGGATTTCAGCAAACCTCCAATGTTACTTTCATCCACTTCATAAAATGCTACATTTTTTTCAAGATTCGAAATTCACTTTGTGTTATGGTTGGATAACACTTTGATTTAACAAAGATGATTTGATGACTAGGGATGCTTGTATTAAACAGGGAAAAATGTTGAGAAGAGACTGACTTTGTAAATCATCAGTTCATTTTTAAACTCTATTTTTTGACAACTACTGACTTTAGCATGGTATTGTTGCAAAATTTTGAATATTGGAAATTTCATAAACATGACTCCGTTTTTTAAATCGCTGTCATCTGGAATACAAATGTTCATGACTCATATTTCTTGTGAGTATATAACATTGTTTTTCTATTTAATACTATTAAAACTGAATTCTATTCTTCCTTATTTATGCTGCAAAAAAGAAAGTAAGCTTTTTAAATTTATTAAAGATATTTTGCCTATTATTCTACATTTGCCATTTTTGTTTCACAGCTATAGGTAGGTTTCTTACAATCATCAACATTTATACATTAATTTACACATTATAGTAGTATGTTTTATTTAAAAATAAAGAAATAGCTTAGACATTTTGTTACCATAGCTTCTATGTTTGATCTTACTGTTGTCATTTTATTTAAAATTTTCTAGTTTCATGTTTTTTTGTTTTATGCCACTTTTCACAATTTTCTTTCTCTAAACTCTTCCCATTTTGATTGGTAGATTCTGTCAGGATTCCATGGAGAAAATAGAAGGTAGGAATGAATTTGATACAAACTTGTTAGGCTTTCTAGAGAAACAAATTCTAGCCTGGGTCTCTGGGAATGGTTTCCTGAACACCAAGGAACTGACTATCAAAGGAGTTCTATTTCTGAAGTCACTTTGGAAATACTGAGCTCAACAATGTAATGTTTGGGCTGAAGTCCAAGTGCAGGAAGCTGAAATTAAGCATCTGCCACTGACTGTGCTCTTGCTGTGTTCTTCACCACCACAATTGTCTTAGCACCTTGGAAGCTGGAGAATGGACAGTGGACTGCCGATGCAGGAAAGCCTCAAGTCACCACTACCCCGTTGGCCAACAACTAAAGCAGAAAAGGGGACCAGAGATAATTTTTAATTCATTTCTACTTTCCAAAGTTTCTGTGCTTTTATTTGACTGGTGAGAGCTAATTTTTAAGCAAAATCCTTGCTGCAAGGGAGTCTGGAAGTACACTACTTTCTTCTCTAAGATCTGTAGAGGAAGGAACCGTGAAAGGAACGTGGGATAGAAATAGAATGGCCAATCGACAGTATTTACTTTTAGAGGATCATTTTCTATCTATAATCTTATTTAAGCTTTTGTTTTCTGTTTCATGATCTTAAACCCTAATTTTATAATTGTGAGAGGTAAGAGATAATTCTCAAGCTTTGTTTCTACATAAGTTAGTGTTTTCTAACCATTATACTTTAATACAATATTGCATGCTAATATATTTGTATTTATATATTTTATATATTTTAATATATATTTCCAAAGTGATTATATGAATTTACTATAAGTTGGTAGGCAGATTGTCAGAATTATCTTTCATTGTCTCATTGATAGTTCACATTCTTTTCATAGGTATTTTAATGAAAATATTTTAAAATGCAACTGAGACATTCTGTGAGAATCTAAGATCATAATTTATTGGCTTAAGATATGTAGTATGATATAACATCACATTTTCACCCCAGCATATAATTCTTGTATTTTAAAGCTGTTTCTCAATTTTTCAAAATGTTTTTAGTTTTACTGTAAATTGTTAAAATGTATGGAGAATGAATTTCCCTGAAGAAATTTAAAGCTGAACATTATAGCACCTATGGAATTTTCTTCAAATTCATTATGATCTGGAATCATCCTTTATAATGTCTTTTGTGTCAGTGAACGTGCTCAATACACTTTCCAATTTTCTGGTATTTAAATCAATTCAGTAAATGTTTATTGTGTAGTTAATGTATTTTAGGCAATATACTGGTCCTGGGGCTTCAATAATAAATGCCTCATTCCACCCCCAAGGCATCATCCTCTATCTAGTATACACTAATATAAATCAATAAACACTGTGCCAGAAATATAAAGAAAGTATTATAGAAGAGAGTCATTAATTTTGCCTGCAGGCTAAGAATCAGAGCAGATTTCACAGAGGAGGTAACAGTTTTCTAGGATTCTCAACTTCTTAGTTTAAAAACAAAACAAAACTGTTATTTTAATTTTATTTTTAGCATTATATCTATATTTACCCTGCAGTATGTCATTTTAGTTTTAAAAATAAGAACAAATATGAGACATTTAACATCTGTGGTTTTTGTGTTAAGACCTATAGAAAAATAAATGTAACAATGATAACCGGGCTTGGTGGCTCAGCCTGTAATCCCGCGCCTTTGGGAGGCTGAGGTGAGTGGATTGCCTGAGCCTGCGGGTTCGAGACCCGCCTGGGCAGTGAGACCTCATCTCTTCAATAAATCAAAAATCAGCCGGGCGTGGTAGCACATGCCTGTAATTCCAGCTACTTGGAAGGCTGAGGCGGAAAGATCGCCGGAGCCCAGCAGGTCAAGGCTGCGGTGGCTGGGAGCGGCCACTGCACTCCAGTCTGGGTGACAGAGTGAGACTCCAACTCAAAAAAAAAAAAGTAACAATGATGATGATGAGGATGGACATGATTGGTTGCCTAACCAGCAACTGTTTTATCATTTTTCCTTTCCCTACTGACACCATCATTTTTCTTCTAGTATCTCTCTTCCTTATTAACAACTATGTTATTCTGGAGATTGATCTCAGATCTAATTTGTGCAAGTCAACTAAGAAAATCCCATCCCCCTGTCAGTGATTGGTTTAGACTTCTAAACAAGTTTTCTTGTTGACAAAGATTGGTTTAGGAAAGAACAGGAGACCAGATTCGAAACAGTGAAACACAGTGGAAATTTTGAAAAGAGAATTCTGATAATTTTTTCTTATTCTTAAGGAAAAACCTTATGTGCTCTCTCTCCTACTGGTCATTGAGAAGTACGCTAGAAAAACCATAGCCATTTGATTGCCAACATGAAGATGAAGCTAGCACACAGAGATATCTCCAGGAACCACAGGGAAAATGGAAACAGAGTCATTGGATTAAGTAAATTCACCTATGGAATTCCAGATACAACAAGTCCCTTAGGTGCAAATGAGCTTTTTTCAAAGAGCACATTCATTAGTCAAATTTGTTCCTAAGTCTAACAAAGTTAGGCTGGTACCCAACTAACACAATCGGCTACGTAGTACTGTACTTTAATAGGTTTATAACACTATGCAAAACAATAATATATATAAACAAACTAACATAAGATATTAAAAAAAAATTTTAAACTTATAGTACAGTATCTTGAAAAGCACAGTAGTTTAGTATAACAGCTGGCATACAGGGGCCAGCACTGAGTGAACAGGCAAGAAAAACTATTGACTGGAAGAGGGAAAGGAGGTAGCACTAGGAGATAGAGGGCAAGTTGCACCATGCCTGTCGTTGAGAGCACAGGTTCTGTTTCCTTGCCTGATTCGATTCTGTCTACCCACTTGAAAAATACAGGTTTGTATCTTTGAAAGTTCACAACTTGAAGATTCGTATGTAGGTTACTTACTGTAAAAGAGTTTATAAACATTCTTATTGCTCAAGCCAGTTTGACTTGACTTTTTCACTGCTTGCCATCCAAGACATTCTACCAAATTAATAATTAACCTCTGGGAACAAAAAATAGCTAGCCTAAGAAGAAAGATAACTAAAATGCAATAATATTTTAAAAGAATATGAACAAAATAATAGTAGTAGACAAGGGTAAAACCAAGGAAATCAAAATATATAGTAGCTAAAATATATAATAACTGAAAAGTAAGTAGATAATAATTACAGGTTACAAGTCAGTTTGGCAAAAGTATTCTAAAGTTTGGTAAAAGTGACAAACTAAGTTATTGGAAAAAAACATAAAAAATTTTCCAGTGTACCAATAAGGCTTTTTCAGATTTTAAAAAACAGCTGGCACACATATTACTTTAGGAGAGATGAAGGCTTAACATAAAATGTTTTCAGCCAAGGGCAAATAGAAATATCTGTGCAGTTTTTTAAAACAACACAGTCCTGGTTTCAGCCCTGGTGATTCTGACAAGACAGGCATGACTGAAGTCCTGGCATACAGAGTTTTATGAGCTGTTCAAAACAATGCCTGTTCAAATAGCAGTGCCTGAGGTGAAGGCAACTCCTACAAAATGTGTGACTCCATGTTTGTGTCTTTTTCTCCACGTGTCTCTCCCTTCAGTATCTCTTCATATGTGTCTCAACGTGTGTTGTTTGTGCTCTGTGTCCCTCATAGGGCATCTCTATCTCTCCAAATGAGTCTTTCTGTGTGCCTTTGTGTATGTCTTATGTATGTGTACCTTTCTGAGTCTCTCTTCTCTTCCTTCTGCCTCTTCTTTCTTTCAGTGTTCCTCTCTGTATTTCTGTTTCTCTGTGTGTCTCTTTGTTTCTCTCTCTCTGTATATGCAGTATATCTGTGTATATCTCTTTATGATTGTCTGTCTCTGGGTGTTTAGGCTCATAAGTGTGTATCTCTTTGTCTCTCTGTATCTCAGTATACCTTCATTCTTTAGGTCTCTGTGTATCTTTACATGTAGTCTTTTCTCTGTATTCATTAGTGTGTTTCTCTCTGCATTTTATGTGTGTCTTGTTCTTTGTGTCTTTTCCCCTGATACAGTTAATTGAGAGAAGAAATTTGGTCAAAGAAACCCTTTGCTTTGCCTTCTTCTGTACCTAAACAGAGAAGAAAAAACAAACACTACATCCAAATTCTAGAAAATGACTGATGTTCCTTAAGGAAGATCAATTAACTAATATAAATTAATGTCCCCCAATCCCCAGGTTTCCTTGAGAGCAATAAAATCACTAAACAATAGATGAGTCCTTCATATGATGGGGAAAATATGTCTTTGAGTGTCCTTTGATGCTCTCACAGTTGCACCTGTTCAAAACTTGTCTCAAACTCACATAATGTGAGAGAGAAAACTCTCAACATCAGTGAAAAAATTGTTGTTAATTTCAATAATCCTACTTACCTGAAAATATCCATACATAGTCATGTCATTTCTAATTCCTTATTAACTTGTGTAATCACAATCTTTGCTAGGGCATGGCCATTAATCATAGAGTATAGCCACATCACACTTTCATCAAATGACACCTGGTTTTGTCTTCTATCCCATACCACTCAAACTTTCTACATATCACTGAGGTTGTTTTGCTTTTTTATCATTTGTGTGTTCATTGGAGTAGCAATTTAAGCTTAGTTCAGAAACTTTTTATTTGTATCGACAACTTAGCTTACTGGTGCAAAAAGTCTAGCTTTCAGTCAATCTTATCTTTCAACATGCCTTCTTATTAAGCTTAATCATTTCCAATTTTGATTTACAGTGAGATACATGCAGCTCTTCTTTTCACTTGAACACTTAGAAGTCATTATAGGGTTATTAATTGATCTAATTTCAAGGCCTGGGAGAGAGATGAAGCAAGCACTGGTCAGTGGTGCAATCTGAACACACTATTTATTGATTAAGTTCGCCATCTTATGTGAGATGATTCCTTGTGCTCCAAACCAATTACAATAATAACATCAGAGATCACTGATCACAGAACACCACAACAGAGAAAACAATAACGAAAAGATTTGAAATATTATGAGAGCTACAAAAATGTGTCACAAGGCATGAAGTGACCACACGGTGTTGGGGAAAGGGTACTGACAGACTTACTCAAAGCAGGGTTGTCACAAATCATCAATGTGTAAAAAGTGTAATATCTACAAAGAGCAATAAAGCAAAGTGCAATAAAATGAGGTTTACCTGTTCTACTACGCAATTTGGCAGTAGTACCTTCGTCTGGGCTATTTTGCCCTTTCACCTAAAGCTGCATTTTCTTTTATAAGCTTCTAACTTTGAAATATGTCATGTTGTGATCTGGATATTATGTAGTTATTCTTCTTTCATTTCTCATGGGGCTGCTACCAGCTTGGCCTTTTCTTAATTATCTTCTCCAGATCTGATTTTTACTTTTCTACCTCATATTTTTCAGTCTTAATTTCTTAGGAATTAACCCTATAGCATTTTCCGATAAAATACAGTTCCAAATATCCACAGGTATCATGTTTAAGTATGCTAGCAAATAATATGATTAATGAGTCAGATAGAAAGGACTGACAATGATCTGTAGATCTCTGGGGGAGAAAAAAAAAGGTTTAGATATTAAAAAACCGAGTTCCAATCTTTGTGCTGGGTCTGTGTCTTTGGAGATGGTATAATTTCTCCAGGCTATTTTTCATAGGAAATGAAGAATTAGACTTTATAATCATTAAAATATAATTGAATCCTAAACATATCTAGCTATCATAGAAAAGATATTTTCACTGAAATAAAAATATATTACCATTCAACTTGTGACATTTAAGGAATTAAAAATCGTAATCCCTCATGTTTAAGTTTTCAATCAATAAAATGTTAGCTTACTTTCTAAAAATAAATTTGCATTTAAATTTTGCACATAATTTCTAATTTAGTTTAGTTTATTTTCTAATTTAGACTTTCGTAAAACTTTTGCTGAAAAATAATCCAATCTGACTAGATCTCATTTCACTGTTGAGGTTGAATAAGTCCTTAATTTCATCTCTCATTATGAAATCCAACAACCTAGTTTATATTCATTTATTTACAGTACATTAGTTGTCTTTTTTTCACACATGAGAAGTTTGAATATAACATACTTACACTAGAGTAAAATTACGAAGATGAAATTTAGTAACACAAAACAGCAATCCTGTTTAAGACAATGGGGCATCAAGTACACTAATGTCTTTTGGCTCTCTAACTAGTTATCCTGAAAAGTTAAACTCCTTGGAGATACAGGGTACTATATTGTCAGGTTTTTGTAAGATCTCTCCTACAGTTCAATCCAAGGTCACAACCAAATAATGTAACAAATAGATTGCAAAAATCAGGAAAAATATAATACATTGTAAACACCGGAATAGGGAAAGGAATAGAATGTTGATTAAGCAATGTTGAAGTTATTTCAATGAGCATATCCAAGAACATGCATTTTGGACTTTAAAATCATTTTTAGAAGACTTCTGGCTTCAGAAATTTCTTCCATACATGTAGGTGGCACTGCTATTGTTATCAGCTAAATCATAAGTCATTGTGCATGAGAAAGTTCTGCTATACACAAAGCACTCGACCAACTTAATCTCATTAGCTGACAGAAAAAATAATAAAAGAGAAAACATAAAGGTAAAATTAAATTTTATAATTTATAGATTTCTGATTTTTTGTTTTTTTTACTTTATAAAATTTTAACTGCCATATAGTAATAACAGTAAATCAGATATCATTATCATGGCATTTTTTCATTACTCTTAATATTTGTAAAAGACATTTTTGCTCTGTATATTTAAATGCCTTGCTTTTGTTGTATAAAAACATATTCAGCTTTTTTATGTTTTTTTTATCATTGTGTGTCTACTTTCTTCTTTCACTTGATATTTTCCTTAAATTTTACTGACTTAAGCATGAGAAAGATAAGAATAGCATCAGCAATGTTAATATTAGGCTGAAAATTTTGTGTCATGATTTGTACAATCATCCCTTGTCATCCGTGAGGGACTGGTTCTGGGACCACCTCTGATACCAAAATCTGTCTATGTCCATTATATAAAATGGTGTAGTATTTTCATATAACCTTTACACATCTTTCTGTATATGTTAAACCATCTCTAGAATACTTTAATACCTTACAAAATGCCTTCAAATCATTTATTCATGTGTACTCAGTGTCTACAAACTTAGGATTTGCTTTTTGGAATTTTGTGGAGTTTTTTCCTACATTTTTGATCTTTAGTTGGTTGGAGTCAAGATTATAGAACCAACAATACGAAGGTCCAAACATATTTTACTTTAAGTATGTCTTATGTATATAAAAATTTAGATATATTACTTTATTTTTTGGAAGTCATATCTATTTCAACAAATAAAAAGTATATATTTTAAATGCCTATCATGTAACAAGAATTGTGCTAAGAATTAGAGATGCTATATAAAAGGGACTGGGGTGAGAGTTTATTCAGGTTTTTAATCTTTTACTGAATTAAATGTGATTTTGCTAAAATTTATAAATCAAATCAATGTGTAGCATTAATGTTATATATAAGATATGTTCATATATACATGTATACATTGTGTTATCTTAAAACTCATTTAGCTATTATTATCCTTTATGTAACTCTTAATAGCCAGTAATAACTTTGGATTTGATTATATGGGAAAGAGAAGTGTTATATTTTATATCTTTACATTTGCAGTCCTTCACCATCCTATTAATCTAATTTGAACTGTGAACACATTGCTGTGTTTTTATACAGTGTATATTTTTGTAATGTGCTTGTTTCAGCATTCAGACAATTCTAATTAGCTGCAGTTATTGCTTTTAGTGTTCTTATTTACTGTCCTCTTTAATAAGTGTATCCGTCAGCATGCATTTTCATCAACAATATCCCAGTTTCATTTTTTTTTTTTTTTGAAATTTGGCCTTTAATACCTGCAGATATTTCCTTAAGAAAATTTTGGTGAAACAGCATATTTCATAACTATCCAAAGACATATATGATAATTTTTTCCCTCCATATATGAAAGTCAATATTGACTACATAGGCAATTCTTAAAATATGTCATCTGTATCTTGGAATTTATTAGTTTAACTTTACTTTTATTTTCTAAGTAGAATGTTTTAATCTTTAGTAGCCTGGACATTTATTTATTTTACACTATATTTAGAACCTTATGGGATTGTAGGCAGTAGGGGAGCTTTCACAAATATCTTGTTTCAAGACATTTTTTCCAGGCACATAATATGACTGCACTTCTCTGACCTTTTGTAAGTTAGACACAGTCATGAATCTTGCTTTGGCTAACAAAAAGTGAGTAAAAGTGACATAGTATTTCTGTTTGAAAGCTATAAAGGCATGTGCAAATTACCCAATTGTTTATGAAACCTTTGTCATCTTGTTTTCCTGAGGGAATAAAAAGGCAGAATTCTACCCTTTTCCCAAATAGTCTTCACTGAACTTATATATAAGCAAGAAATTAATTTTTTATGTTTAGGTTATTTGTTACATTAGCATGAGTTATCTATCTTGACTGACAAGACTATATTTTTATGATCATTCTTCTTAATTGTATATAAAACCTAATGAATTCTATCTAGTTGGAGATATTATTCCCTCTCAACTACTTGTGTGATTATTGATCTTGTGTTAATTAGTCTTTCTTTTCTGTTAATATCTAGTTTTCAGACACCAGATTTCTAAGATTAATTCTTCAGATCTGTCATGCTGTCTATTGGAATCTAAATAATATTCCTAATTACCCACATCTTGGTGAAGCACAAGATACAGAAATGTAACGAATGTTCCATCTCATCTCTTTGTTTAATTCTTCAAGCTTCTGAATAACATTCACATTTATTTAGTTTTGTTCTATTTTATTCTATATAACATAGATTCTACCTTTCACTGATTTCAAGTTTTTAGCCCATTTAACGCAATAGTAATGATCCCACAATATTTTCAAAATACTCTGTATTATTACATAAGAGGCATGGACACTTCCAGCACTAATTACTTGCAAAATACTCGAACAAGAAAAAAAATCCTTGAGCAAATATTTAAAGAATATCAGGGTCTAGCAAAGTAAGCCAAACGTGAGAAACTGATATGGTTCAAAGGTATGTCAAACTCATGAAAACTGGCAGGGAAAACATTGGCAAATTAATGAAAGTTGATGATCGCTTGACCAGAATTAGATAGAACATGTCAGATATCTTTTACATCTCTAGTTTTATTAGGAACACATCTTCAGTGACTTCTAGGAAAAGTGGGTGGAAAGTAATATATTTAAGACCTTACACATCTAAAATAGTATTAGTCTATAGCCATTCTTGATCAATGATATAACAGGGTGAAGAACTCTAGGTTACAAACCATGTTTTTCAGTAAGAATTTTGAAGATACTTTTCACTGTTATCTAGCTTTCTAATAAGACTACCATAGTTTTATTGATTCATGAACATACTAGATTAATTCATGAGTTTTTTTTTTCATCACAAGTGAGACTGCTATAAGCAAACTTGCACATTTCTTAACAGAATTTTACACGTATATCCTAGCAGAAAAATTTCTGTGTCGGTCTCGAAGAGTAATTCTTCATTTAATTGAGTTAAGAGATCTGCACTTTCTTTTCCCTGGGAATTTGAAAAGACATATTTTCTAAAGTTGAATACAGCTCTGGTTTCCTCACATGTTTCTCTATTTATAGATTCCAACACCTAACCATTTTTACTTTATACTTTTTCGTAAATCTGATACTAGTAACTGTCTCTCACATAAAACTATGGTGAAGATAAGAAGCAATATATGTGGTTGTTCATATAGAGCCCATATTCAGTGAATAACAAATAATTACTTTTATTTTTGTAAATGTAGTTATTCATAAAACTGAGGAGAAAAAAATCTAATAGATCAATAGGAGAAAAAACTTGTCTGTGGGAATCTTTGGTTCCAAAATAAATATGGTAGTAGTTGAGGAGAGTGAGAACGTTAATCCATGTTAGTTTATTCAAAGCTATTGCCTAAACTGCTTTAAAAATGAATCGACTTAGTTTACATTAAGATATACATGCGTAATTTTTTTTTTTTTGAGTTAGAGTCTCACTCTGTCACCCAGACTGGAGTGCAGTGGCAGCTCCTGGCCACTGCAGCCTTGACCTGCTGGACTCTGGCGATCCTTCTGCCTCAGCCTTCCAAGTAGCTGGAACTACAGGCGTGCGCTACCACGCCCGGCTAATTTTTTGATTTATTGTAGAAAAGAGGTCTTGCCAAGTTGCCCAGGTGGGCCTCGAACCCGCGGGCTCAGGCAATCCATTCACCTTGGCCTCCCAAAGCGCGGCTGAGCCACCGAGCCTGGCCACATGCATAATTTAAAAATGAGAGGAAATAAGACAAAATATAAATTAAACAAATCATGAAACATGAGGGGAAAAAATAAACCAAGAACATGGAATTGTATTGTTATCGCTATTGGTCCTTAATAAAGACACATATTTCATATTACATTTAGGAACATGGAAGCTGTGTATCATTTTAATGCCTCAATGGTTTTAACTACTCATCCTCAAACTAGTGACCTTCTTACCTTCACCAGTGAGAGGGAAAGTCCTTTGTTCATCAGTGTGATTCCATGTTTTGCTGTCTGACTACTACTTCTATGCATCCAACATTTCTTGTGAAAATATACTGAAAACAGGTAAATGAGCATTCTTCACACATTAAAAGGAGACCAAAAGGGAGAGAGAGTAAAATAAGTCCAAAAGATTCATAGAAGAAAAATGTATCTGCTCTTTTTCTGGGCCAATACATGATTGTTTCTGCTTGAGTGGGCAATTATAGATGTCGGGCGAGCCAGGTTTCTGTAGTTCTGCCCCAAGTCTGGATAATTTGGTCTTCAGTGTAGTTGTTCTTGAATTTTTATATATATATATTTTTTTCCAATGTTCTGGGCTAAAAATTCTTAGGTAGAAACTACCCATTGTCTGTAATAAATTCCTCACTTTCAAACTGCTACTGTGATAGTACTAAGACAAAAAGTGTTTCTTACACATACACCACTCCTACAGTCTCAGAGCCAACAAAAGTTGAATCCAATATGAAAATTCATAGGTCAAAATATAGCAAAACCTATGATATGCGTATATATATTTGCACAGTATTAATAAATATGCTTCTGTCTTCCTGTTTCTGTTTGTATGACTACAATATGTCTCTTTTCCTGCATCTGTTGTCTCCTATTTGCACTCTTCTTTTTCTGTATTTAATAGTAAACTTAAATGTGTGCATCCAGCTAACAGACATACGTGCAGACACACATATATGTATATCAGTATGTATGTGCGTTTCACTATACCTTTTACAACTATTTAAGTTAAAATATATAATAACTTTACAAAAATGAGACTATGTGATTCAGATAAAAATAACCTTATTCTAATGCTGAAGAGAGGAAGAATGCTTAAGAAATAAGAGTTACATTTAAATATAATCTTGCTTTTTGGCTTGTCACATAACTTACCAGAAGTAAACCAAATTATCACATGAATCGAATAATGCATTTCTCTTCCAGATACAATAGAAGATCAAATTAACTTTAGATAAGCAAAAACAATATTACTTATTTTCTCTTTTTAGCAGTAACCTAGAAAAAATATATTTAAGATGTCTGAAGATCACAAATGGTACTGAAAAATTCTATGCATTGCAAAATTGAAGATGTTGGTTTCATAATTTAAAAATGGTAGAAAGCAATAAAGGCTAATGAATGTTATGCCATTTGTTTTACACTGCCTAAAAAGAAAAATAAAATGACATTTCATTTTATTTTAAAGTGATTCTTTCTTCATAGCAATCAATTGTTTCTCAGATTGAATTCACACAATTAGCATATCAGTGTGTTCGTTAAAATTTGTTTTTATTTTATCTGTAAACAAACAGAAATACCAATGTAGATCCAGGAATAAGGCACTTTACCCAAGGACTAGGATGTAAAAAACAAATGAAGGCACAAAGAAGGACTCAAACAGCAAGTAGACAACCACATGTTGGACAGTTTCTAAAAGAGAACACTGGAATTTAGCAGGAAAGTGATGGGAAAACTCTTAGTCATAGAAGAAGAGAGAAGTGAACAGCCAGTCTGGTTGGAATTGGCTAAGAGCCAGGAGGAACTCCCTGTTTCAGGGACAAGACAAGTGAGAGATCACTAGCAGTCCACATTCCCACGATGGACTTCTGCAATTCTAGCCATGGTAGATCCCCTTGGCCCTTGTGGGCCCTGAAGGCAATATAGGGAGCTGTCTGATGGTGCTTTTCAAAGCAGGAGTTCATGCTGGGTTCCACACATCTCCTGAAACCCAAGCAGCCACAGCATGATGCCGATGATAGCCCAGCCTCTATCAGACCACACCCTACTTTTTTTAAGGGCCCAACAGTCCCAGTATCTCCACATCCCTGAAGCCGTGTTAACAATTTGCTCCCCATACATTCCCAGAGGGCTGATGCTTTACAATGCTGGCTGGACCCTGTGGTGCAACCAAGTCCCCAGAACTCTGGTCCACACACTATCTTACACTTTGAATAACAGGAAGTTGAATGCACCAGGGAGACTGCCCTCAGAGCAAAGGGAGCCAAAGTCTGTGCTCCTCAGAACCTGAAAGACACCTGCCCAGAGCCATTGCTGTTGAGAGCAACCCAGTTCTCTCCAGTTTTAGGGCTGCTGTACATCTATCTACCTGTGCCTTCAGAACACGTGGTGACCAGCTGACTAGAGCATTGTGTTGTGGCCTAAGGACAAGGCTTAAGCCCTACCCACTGCCACTCTTGATGAAATCCAAATGCATTTTTTTAGGAATTGGTGATCAACCCTCTGTACCCACTACAGCCAGAGCTGCCTACCTGTGAATGCCACCCGGAAGCTTAATGCCCAGCCAGTCCTGCCTATCTAGAACTACCACTGCTGGCCCCTATTATGCTGTCTGGGGACTACAAAACTGTCCCATGTGCCAATGCTGGTGCCCAAGGACTGGCATACCTGGTATCCCCATCTTCAGCAAAGCCTCATCACAGCCTCCACTAACAACCATAGCCCAAGCTACTGAGAAACTCACAGACATCACTGACATTGATTAAACTGAAGAAATCATACTATTGTGTTCAACCAAGATCAAAGCCAAAGAATCTTACAAAACCAACACTATATATATGTCTTTCTTAATGAACGCCAATCCATAAAATTGGAAGAAGTGACTATTACATTGGATGTACAGGCATTCATTTCAGAATAAAAGAAACATGACAAAGCAAAGAAGCATGACATTTCCAAAGGAATACAACAATTCTCGATTAAAATATCCCCAAAGAAAAGAAAGCCAATGAAATGCTTAAAAAGGTGAATTCAAAATAATAATGTTAAAGAAACTCAGTGAGATATAAGAACACATAGATAAACAAAATACAAATAAATCAGGTGCATCATTCATGATCTGAGAACTTCAACACAGAGTTATATATAACATTTAAAAAATCCCCAAATCATAAAATTGGAAAAATTAAAGAATGATATAAAAAATACAACTGAGATCTTCAACAATAGATCAAGCAGAAAAAAGAATTTGTAAAATTAAAGCTAGATTTTTGAAATAACCAACTTACATAAACAAAATAAAATAAAAAAGAATAAAGAAAGCCTATATGACATATAGAATACTAAAAAAGCAACCAAATATTCAAATTTTGGGTGTTCAAGAAGGAGAAGATATGATCAAAGGCATAGAAAATCTATTTAATAAAATGATAGCTGAAAATCTCATAAGTCTTGGAAGAAATATAGACATCCAGATACTTGAAGCTCAATGAACCCCATGTAAATTCAACCCCAAATGGTCTTCTTAAGAGCACCTTATAGTAAAAAATATCAAAAGTTTAATGCAAAGAGGGGATTCTAAAAATAGCAAGAAAAAAACATCAAGTCATATATAAAGTAATCTACACCTGACTAATAGTGAATTTCTCAGTAGAAACCTTACAGCCTAGGAAAGAATAATATATTCAAAAAGTTAAAAGAAAAAATCCCTATTAGTCAATAATACTATATACATATGGCTATCTTTCAAAAATGAAGGATAAATAAAACCTTCTGTAGACAAACAAAAGCTGAGGGAATTCATCACCATTAGATTAGCCCTATAAGAACTGCTTAAGGGAGCCTACATCTGAGAGAAAAAGGATATCTACCATCATTAAAATACACAAAATATAACACTTACAGGTAAAGCAGACACACAAGTTAGAACAAGAAAACAGTCAAGCATTATTACTACCAAAAAAAGCCTCCACCAAATTATGAAGGTAAACAGTAAAAGCAGAACAAAGGAATAAAATATATTCAAAACAATCAGAAAACAAATAATAAAGTAAATAACAAGATGACAGGAGTAATTTCTCACCTATCAACAGCAATTGTAAATGTAAATGGCTTAAATCTACTCATTAAAATATATAGACTGTCTGAATAAAAAGACCCAACTATATGCTGCCTACAACAAACTTACTACATCTTTAAAGACACATATAAACTGAAAGTGAAAGGATGAAGAAAAATTCATACAAATAGAATCCAAACACATGAAAGAGAAGCTATACTCTTGTCACACAAAATAGTCTTTAAGTCAAAAAACACAAAAAAGAGACATAGAAAGTCATTATATAATAAAAAAAATCAGTTCAGCAAGATAATAAAACTACTATAAGTATATATGCACCCAGTACCAGATCTCCCAGATATATAATGAAAATATTATTTGAGCTAAAATGAAAGATAGGCACAAATGCAATAAAAGTTGGGGACTTCAGTATTCCGCTTTCAACATTGGACAGATCATCTAGACAGAAAATTAAAATAGAAACACCAGATTTAATCTGTACTGTAGATTACAAGGACCTAATAGACATATACAGAATGTTTCATCCAACAGTTGCAAAATGCACATTCTTCTAAAAAGCACTGAAGCATTCTTCAAAAGCCACTCATATTAGGAAACAAAACAAGTATCACTATATTATAAAAATTGAAATTATATCAAGCATCTTTGGAGACCACAGTTGAATAAAACTGGAAATCAACAACAAAAAGGAATTTTGAAAATTGCAAATACATGGAAATTCAACAACATGCTCCTGAATAACCATTAGGTCAATGAAGAAATTAAGAGAGAAATTTAAAAATTCTTGAAACAAATGAAAAGGAAAACACAACATACTAAAGGCCATGGGATACAGAAAAAGTACTGCTAAGGGGGAAGCTTATAACAATAAATACCTACATCAAAATAGTAGAAAGATTATAAGTAAAAAATCTTAATAATGCATCTCAAGGAATTAGAAAAGTATGAATAGTCCAAACCAAAAATTAGTAGAAAAAAATAAATAATAAAATCAGGACAGAAATAAATGAAGTAGACTTAAAAATATTACAAAATATCAACAAAGCAAAAAGTTGCCTTTTTTTGAAAAGACAAACAAAATTGATAATCTGCTAGTTAGATTAACCAAGAAAAAAGAGAGAAGACTCAAGTAAATAAAATAAAAAATAAAGGAGACATTACAACTGATATCATAGAAACACACAGAATCATTAGAGACTATTATGAACAATTACATTTTTAAAATTTGGAAATATAGAAAAACAAATATATTGCTAGACGCATGCAACCTGCCAAGACTAAATCAGAAGAAATAGAAATCAGATCAATAATGAGTAATGACACTGGATCAGTAATAAAACATCTCCCAACTAAGAAAAGCCCATGCCCTGATAACTTTGCTGCTAAATTCTATGATAACAAACATAAAAAAGGACTAATACAAATTCTTCTCAAACTATTTAAAAATTTTGAAGAGGAAATTCTTTCTAACTCATTCTGTGATGCCAGCAGTACCTTGATACCAAAACCAGACAAAGACAATAACAACAAAAAACACAGGTTAATATCTCTGATGACCACAGATGCAAAATCTTCAGCAAAATACTAGCAAACCAAATTCCACATCACATTAAAAAGATCAGTCACCATGATCAAGCAGGGTTCATTCCAGGGTGAAAGGATGGCTTAATATAAACAAATGAGTAAAAATGATACAACATATTAACAGAACAAAAACCAAAACCATATGATCATTTCAGTAGATGCTAAAAAAATTTGATAAAATTCAACATCCTTTCATTGTAAAAACTCTCAAAAAATTATACATAGAAGGGACATAGCTCAAAATAATAATGGGCATATATGACAAACCATGACAAACCCATAGCTAATAACATATTCAATAAGGAAAAGCTGAAAGCCTTTCCTCTGAGAACTGGAATAAGACAAACATACTCACTTTCACTAGTCATATTCAACATAGTACTAGAAATTCTGACAGAGACATCAGGCAAGAAAAAATGAATAAAACTGGAAAAGAGAAAATCAAATTGTCCTTTTTTAAATGTATAAGAGACATAATCTTATACCAGAAAAATCTAAAGATTCCACCAAAAAACTATCATAACTGTTAAATTCAGTAGACTGCAGGACACCAAATCAATATACAAATATGAGTAGCATTTCTAAATGCCAGCAGTGAACAATATGAACAAAAAGAAAGTATTTCCATTTACAATAGCTACAAAAAATATCTAGGAATAAACTTAACTGAAGAGGTGAAAGATCTCTACAAGAAAAAAAACTATAAAAACACTGTTGAAAAAATTGAAGAGGACACACAAAAATGGAAATATATTCTATATTCATAAATGGGAAGAACAAGCATTGTTAAAATGGTCATACTTCCCAAAGCAATCTGCAGATTCTATACAATCCCTTTCAAAATACCAATGACATTCTCCACAGAAATAGAAAAAGTAATTTTAAAATCTATATGAAACCACAGAAGATCCTTAATAGTCAAGAACTAAAAAGAATAAACCTGGAGGCATCATACTACCTGACTTTAAAGTATACTACAAAGTTATATTAACCAAGCAGCATGGTATTGGTATAAAAACTGATATATAGACCAATGGAACAGAATAGAGACCCAATAAATAAATCAATGTTTTTATAGTCAACTAATTTTTTTGGACAAAGGTACGAAAGTCATAATTTAGTGAAAGGACATCCTCTTCATTAAATGATGCTGGGGAAATTGAATATTTTTTATGCAAAAAATAAAACTAGACCTTTACCTATCATCATATACAGAAATCAGATGATTCAGGATGTTTATGAAGGCAAAGATTTTATGTCTAAGACCTCAAAAGCACAGGCAACAAAAGCAAAAATAGACTAATGGGACTATGTTAAAGTAAAACTTTTCTGCACATCAAAGAAAACAATCAACCAAGTGAAGAGACAACCTGTACAATGGTAGAAGATATTTTCAAATTATTCATCTGGCTGGCAATGGACAAATATTCATAATATAAAAATAACTTAATTCAATAATAAAAAAACTATATAATCCATTCAAATTGGGCAAATGATCAGAGCAAACTTTTTTTTTTTTAAAGACATATATGGCCAAAAACTATATCAAAAATACTAAGACCTGGAAACCAAAATACAGAAATTCATATGGAGACAAAAACAACCATGAATAGCCAAAACAATCTTCAGCAGAAACAAAAGAAACAAAAAAACAAAGTGGGAGATATCATATTTCTAGACTTTAAACTTTACTATAAGGTTACAATAATCAAAATAGTCTGGTATTGGTACAAGAACAGGTATACGGACCAATGGAACAGGATAGAGATTACAAAAGCAAAACCTCAATTTCTCAACCATCTCATCTTCGAAAAAGTCTCCACCAACAACCACTGAGGAGAAGAGAACCTATTCAGTAAATGAGTGCTGGGAAAATTGACTGACCACATGCAGAAAAATGAAACAGGACCCTTACCTATCATCATGCACAAAAATCGGCTCTAGATGGGTCAAACACCTAAATGCAAAAACCTCAAACTACAAGAATCTTAGAAAACACAGGAGATACCCTTACAGAAATTGGAATAGGCAACCAGTTCCTGATCAAAACCCCAAAAGCACAAGCCATAAGAGAAAAGAAACAAGTGGGACGTCATCAAGTAGAAAAGCTTCTGCAAAACTAAAGAGACCATCAAGAGAGCACCACAGAATGGGAAAAAATATTTGCCAACTGCATATCTGACAAAGGCCTAACCTCCAGGATCTACAAGGAACTCAAACGTGCCAAAATAACAACAAAAAACAAACAGCCCCATCAAAAAGTGGGCAAAAGACATGAATGGACACTTCTCAAAAGAAGACATATGAACAGCCAACAGACTCATAAAAAAATGCTTAGCCTCACTAATCATCAGAGAAATGCAAATCAAAACCACATACCATCGAACTCTAGTTAGAATGGGAACCATTAATAAAACAGAAAACAACAGATGCTGGTGAGGATGTGGAGAAAAGGGTACATTTCTACACTGTTGGTGGGAGTGCAAACTAGTTGAACCTCTATGGAAAACAGTGTTGCAATTTCTAAAAGAACTAGAAACTGACTTTCCAAGTAACCCAACAATTCCCATTCTGGGAATATACGTGGAAGAACTCAAATCATTCTACAAAAAAGATACCTGCGCATGCATGTTTATTGCAGCACTATTCACAATAGCAAAAACATGAAACCAACCGTACTGCCCATCGAAAGTGGACTGGATAAAAAAAAAATGTGGTACATATACATGATAAAATATTATTCAGCCATAAAGAAGGACAAATTATGAACTTTGCAGCAACTTGGATGGTCTTAGAGTCTATCATGAACTCAGTGATCTATCACAGAAACAACAAACTGAATATCACATGTTCTCACTCATAAGTGGACCCTGAACATCTAGCATAATATTACAAGAAAGGGATTGGCAGTAATGGGACACTACCAGGGGAGGGAGGGATACATAACATCAATAAGGGTGCCGGATTCTAATCCAATGAAGTGAGGTCCAATGGGAGGTCCAAACATCACTTATATGTCAACCACTTATGTATCCAATCCTGACTTGTGTTGCATATCTTAAAAAAATTGTTTTTAAAAAGTACTCAATATCACTAATCAGGAAAATGCAAGTCAAAGCCACAATGAGGTACCATCTCATTCCAGTTAGAATGGTTACTATCAAAAAGACAAAAATAATAAATGTTGGTGAGGCTATGGAGAAAAGGTAGCTCTCATAAAATTTTGGAAGGAATGTAAATTAGTACAGTTATTATGATAAACAGTATGGAGCTTTATCATAAAATTAAAAATAGAACTATAGGATATAGCAATCCCACTACTGAGTGTTGATAAAAAAAATGTGAAATATATCAAAGGAGTATCTGCATCCCCATGTTCACTGCAGCAGTATTCACAATAGCCAAGATATAGAATCAACTTAAGTGTCTGTCAATGGATAAATTGATAAAAGAAAATATGGTATATAGACACAATGGAATACTATTGAGCCACAAAAAGGAATACAATATTGTCATTTGCTTCAATATAGATAGAACTGTAGATCATTTTAAGTGGAATAATCCAGATACAAAAAGACACATATCATATATTGTCAATCACACGTAAGAGCTAAAAAAGTGGATCCCAGAGGGGTAGGGAATGGAAAGATGATTACCTGGGGCTAGGAAGTGCTGGTGTGTGAGAATGACGACAGGTTGGTTAATGGGTTCAAACATACAGTTAGAAGGAATATGTTCTAATGTTTGATAGTAGAGTAGGGTGGCTATAGTTAACAATAATTTATTGTGTATCTCAAAAGAGCTAAAAGATTAGAAATAGTCTTAACACAAAGAAAAAAATAAATGTTTGAGGTGATAGATATCTTAACACCCTAATTTGATCATTGTTCATTGTGTGTATGTGTACAAATATAACATTCGCTTGTGTGCAATAAATATGTACAATTGCTATATGTTAATAAAATGAAGAAGGGTTTCTGTTGTCAAAGAGCCCACAATCTAATTGTGAGAGTTGGGAGGAGGGGCAAAAAAATCTCTAACTACAAACACATCTGTTAAATTAGTAATCCCTAGAAGAGCAAATAATCTAACGCAAGAGATCCCTGGGGCGGGGGGAGGGGTGGGGGGGCATGGAAAGGAAAAAGAAACAGTACAGTGGTTTCTGAAAAGCCAAGATTGTTTCTGACAGTACATGGCTCTTCATAGTATTACTGAAGTCATTTGCCTTAATCATAGTTATTTATTTAGTTATTTTTGCAAACCAACTTCTGAACCTTGCAATTATCAGGTTATGTGTGACTAAAGTTGATTATGTATTAGAAACCTAATGGGACAAAAAATACCAAAATATTTTACTTTTCAAGGCATGGGATTTATTTCCAGCCCTATTCCTTGCTATCCATTGTTTGACTTTAATGAAATTAGTCATAATTTCTGCTACTTGTTTCTCTTTAGGAGGAACAAACTCAGCCTCTTGTTTTTCCGCAGTTGCTATATGCCCTGTTAGAGAAAATTTGAGTGTATTAGAGTTGTAAATTTTAATGATAATGGTCATATGCATTTTTAACAATTAGCTCTGAGAAGAAGGTATTGTTAAGTCCACACAACAAAATAAAGAGGTTTCCCAAGATTCCAGACTGGAATGGTCACTGTGCCAGTGCTTTAAGTGACCTAGATAATTGTTATTAATGGAGTTTAAGTAATTTTCAGAACTATTATAGATTAACGTATAACATTGAGGTCAATAAATAATCATGATGCCAATGTCCATTAAAGCATGTAAAAAAAATCTCTTCCCGTCAGTGTTGGGAAACAAATGATATAGAAAATCATAATTACTTAATACTGGATTTTCTTAAAGGTTAACATCTACTTTTACCTTCTTTGGGTCACTGATCTAGCCATTTGTCTATTTACTTTTGAGTGTACTTCCTTTCCCCCACCTGGTTCTTTTCTCTGCAGCAGGGAGTAGGTCTGTGAAAATTCTCAGGTGCCCTCACTCATTGGCTTCCATTTAGGTTCTCCCTACCTAGGTAGCAGAAGATTAGAGCAGGGGAAGGGATACTGGGCTCTTTCTCTGAAACTCTTTCTGCTTCTAGTGGAATCTTCAGCAGTGATTCTTCTTTCTCCATGACTCACTTCTTTTTTGATAACTCCTCCTTGCAACCAATTCCTTCCTTTATGGTCTCAGTCTCACCTAAAAGTCCATACTGTGGGTCCAGCTTCTGTTTTTGCTCCCTCCTCCAGAGTTCCTTCTCCTACTTGGTGGTCTCTTCTACGTGGCTCATCTCCTGGTCCCTTGGGTAGCCTGGCCCTGGGGTTTCAGCTCCCTACTGGTGAGCCTGGTTTCTGGACTCTGATATCTCATTTTCTCCTCCCTCTGTATTGCCAGTCTTAGATGTAAAAACTGCACTGTTCCCTGCAGATGATTTTTCTATGGGTAGCTCATCTTCCTCTGCTTTCATCTATTCTGAAAACTCTGTGACTAGTTTGCTGAGTTAAATTTCCTGGTGTGGTTCTACTTTCCAGGCTGAATATGGGCTTGATAGAGTCATTAAATAACAGCAGCATACACCTGTGTCATTAACACTTTAGAAACAAGTTAAAAGGAAGAAGATAGACGAGTGGAAAAAATCTGTTTTACCAAATGCAATTATGTTTTATATATCATGAGAACCTTTTTTTGTGCTTAACCAAATCATCACAATTTTGATATGTTTTTGAAATTTTAATATAGGTTATGTGAGAATATTAGCTAAAAAGTGGCATTTTAAAATGTGTACAGCTTGCTCATTAATTGGTTCCTCACTACAAAAATAGAATTTTTTTCACCATGGTTATCTGTAGATTAATTTTGCCTAAATCCTACAAACTCTGTGTGGAAAATAGTTTAGAACTACAGTTTTTTCAAGAAATAAACTAGAATGGATTTTTAACAGATTTTCAAAAAAAAATCAATGAGTCAACAACTTAGAAGGAATTAATAATTTCCTTTCAAAACTTAGGAAAGACTTTGTTCTAAATATTATCACTGTGTGACTGCATATTTAGAATTAATAGAAATGAATATATTGACAAATATAGGAACATATCTGCATGAAATCTTTAAGTAATGATGATATATAAAATCCTTTAACACATGCTTTACTTGCTTTGAATTTCTTATTTACTTGTAGTCTTTGAAAAATTACTATCTTGCTTGCATTACAAAACTAAGGGAAATATTTCTTTCCAGCATGGAAACTGAGCCTGGTTTATGTTACAAATGATCATGTCTAGTATTTTCCTCTCTTCTCTAGTGTGAGGGGCAGTCCCACGACCTTGCTCAAGGGTTTGTTGTACTTGAGTTGCTTAGAGAAAATAAATTTAGAATAAACCTAAATTGGTGTTATCTTGTGATATATTGTTTGATATGTTAGAAATGTTGTTTTCCCTCAGTAAGCACACTCAGGTTCTAGAATGATTGCTCCCAAGTAAAGGATGAGTTATTCTCATTTAGAACTAAATATACAAACAAAACTCTTTCTACTTCATCAATAACCCATTGATTAACATTGAGAGGGCTGTGAACCTCTACATACTCAAGTTTGAAAAATAATTTTAAATATCCACCCTCTCTTTGTTTGTTTTATATACCTAATGATGATGAGTACAAATTGGCACCAAGATAGAACACATGCAAAAGGTTGAAGCCCAACCTAAGACTGATAATAAGAATAGAGAGCTGGATTCTGATATATTCTGTCATATTGACCCCCAAAATGTAGTATTTAGTCAGTGATTTTAAATCTATAAATAGTCATGATTGAGCAACAATTGCATGACAGAAGTCATATGAAATATTTTATGTACATTACATCTATGCATCTATTATATATCTGTATTACTGTTTTTCCAGCTGCAATATTGAAATGCTCAAACCAAAAAACAAAACAGGAGGATCTTAGCTGAAAAAAGAATGGCAGAAAGTTGATGATAATTAAGCATCAAAGTAAATGTTGTTACCAGTAAGAGACGTATACTGAAGTATATTACTACATGAAATGTAATAATATCTGTGATTTACTTAAAATACTCCAGCAAAAGGAAATAAAAACAGAAATAAGCAAAAAAGTGTATAAAAATAAATGAAATAATATTGCATCTAAGCAGGTGAGCAACATGATATGTTTTGCATTTTGGAGAGATTACTATGGTAATCTGAGCAGGAAAAAACTAGAAAACGGATTAGCGGGAGTTACAGGAAAGTACAGCATTTACTGTATATCCTCATGATCACTTTAAAAAAATTAATTTGTTATGCTTGGATACTGGCTCTCTCTCTCTCTCTCTCTCTCTCTCTCTCTCTCTCTCTCTCACACACACACACACACACACACACACACACACACACACACACACTTCTCCTCTTCAAGGACTCATTCCTTTTGCTCTATATTATTAGCCCCTGGCTGATAAACCTTTCAAACCAGGCTGACAGCTTAAAACACAGGACTGTATGTTTGGTTTCGAACTTCACCCACACTTATAAATGTTTGCTATTAAACCACTCTAGCAAATAAGATTGCCTTGCAAGTCAACTTGGTGCATATCAACCCCAAATTTACCATTGGCATTATAATTTGTTTTAATGAGGACTAACCCTATAGCTCGATTTGACTCATTAACCCTGTCTGTTCTTACTTTATGTTTACTTCTCTTCTTTATTGATTCATCTCTCTGAGGGACCACAACCCTTACAACTGAGGCTGTCAAAGTTAAGTCCTATACTGGAGATACCTAAAGCAGACTCTCTCAAACCTTGTGAACTTATATTAGCAAATAAAACATTTTATAAGAGATAAGACATAAATTCTTTTTAGGAAATTTGTAATGTGTCATGGAGGAGAAGAGTCATCAAAACTTGTAACAATATCTTTACATAAGCATCATAAGATGAAAAAACTCTCCCCACAGAGAAGAAATAAAACAATATTTGGGGATTGCAAATTGCTAAGATGTTTGAATATTTTCAATATTGTAAATTAAATACGAGATAATTGTGTATAGTCTGAGTCATGCCAGGTTATTGCATTGACAAATGTAAGAACATATATCCATAAAAACTTGAAATAATTATGATATAAAAAAACTTTGCCAGGGCACAGCAGTCTGTTGTAAGATGTCGACTTCCTGGCTCCAAATGGTCTAAGTGGGGAAAAAACAAACACATAAACAAACAAATCCACACAGATATTGTCTGAAATGAAAATGACCCTGGTCCTGCTATTAGCTGAACATTGGATTTTCTGCAAATCAACTGTCTTTTTTCTTGGCAATTTAATATCTATCCCCATATCTATTCTATTTACCTCAAACAATAGCTCTGAGAAAAACTTAGAAGAGTATAGAAAAATGTACTGAAAAATAAAAAAGAGTTATACTATAGAAATTTTAAAAAATCTTTGCCATATGCTTTATTTATTTTGAGTTTTGAATTTATTATTCTGCCAGTCAGTTTATGCTTTGGATAGCAAATAACTAAAAATTTCAAAGGCTTAAGTCAACAAAAAGTTATTTCATACTCATTCTTCCCTGCAAGTCCCTGCGTCCTTGTGACAATCTAGGACAGCTCTTCTCTGTGTTGCATCTTGGTGGTTCTAACTGGTTTAAATTTTGATTCTATAATATCAGCATAGGACATTCTGGGTTCCTGAGTACGGGGACAGAGAGACTGAGCAATCACACATGGTGTTTTCATTGCCTCAGTCTAGAAGTGATGTATATTTAATTAACATTTCCTTAGATTCAACTAATCAAAAGGATCTACCCAATAACAAGTAGGCTGAAGAGGAAAAACTTCTGGGAACTAGGAGTCTGGAAAAAGCGCAGAATGTTATATCAGTGAATAATATAATGTCTATTCTAATTAGCAACTAAAATCTAGAGACTCAAGAAGGAAGGGGAAGGGGAGGAGATAAGAAGCAGCCAAAGCACAAAGGCTTATCTTTGGAATTCAAAGATAATTTAATATTTAGGAATATATTTAGGAATATATTAGAATAATTTAATAGAATATAGGATAATTTAATATTTAGGAATATTTAATGAAGGTCAAATGCAAACGGTATTTATAAGTAGTTATAACAACAGATCCTGGAAAGTACCAAATAAGTTAATATTTTATTCAATTGTTTTCTTCCTGTATTAAGCTGTTTCTGATCTGATCTTCCTTTCTGGTGGAGATTAAAGAAGGCATTCATCAGGCCAATAGTTGCCTAGCAAGTGCCAGACATTGTGTTGATCTGTTCTAGAAGAGCTACCAGATGCAATACGTAAACTAAATGTGGGGCTATCGACTGGACACAGTGGCTCAAGCCTGTCATCCCAGCACTTTGGGAGGCCGAGGTGAGAGGATTGCCTTAGCCCAGGGATTCGAGACAAGTCTGGGCAACTTGTTGAGTCCTCGTCTCTATAATAAATAAAAAAAATAAGTTGGGCTTGGTAGTGCGCACCTGGAGTTCCAGCTACTTGGAAGGCTGAGGTGGAAGGATTGCCTGAATCCAGCAGGTTGAGGCTGTGGTGGCCGTGATAGTGCCATTGCACTCCAGCCTGGGAGACAGAGTGCGACTCCAAACAAAAAAAAAAAATTGGGGCTATCACTTAGTTAAATTTATAGGGGTTCCTCATTATCCACTATGGTCCACTTGTTTGTTGGTTTTTCCTTAAATGGGGCATACCAAATGAAATGGAGACATAATGGATACTGAATCCTTTATGTTTTTAAGGATGACATTTTATTCTGCCGACTTATGATGTGGAATGTTCCACATTTGCTTCACAAACTCATTTCTAACCAATGACTGACAAGAATAATAAAATTACCCTCACTAGCTTAGATCAACCATAGTCCAGCTATTCTGAATACATAGTTTTAAATACATTTTCTAAATATTAAAGCACTTTAAAAATATATTCTGAATTTCCCTGAATATATCACATTTTAAAAATTGCAGTAACATTTTATTTTAAAATTTTATTTAAAAATATATTTTAAAAATATAATTATATTTCTTTTTTATTGGCAAATGTTGAAATTTCTTGTGATGATGTCAGTAGATTTTAAATTCATTCAAACTGATTTATATCAAGTATTAAAAAAACAAAGGTGTGCTAATGTTTTGCATTTGTAATCGTTGTGGGAATGCCATTCTGCACTATTCTGGATCTCATTAGCTGACCACATTAACCTTAAATAGACAGAAATCTGTGCTACACATGAAGACAGGATTTCTGAGTCACTGTTCAGATACGAACTTACCAAAACTCACCCCCACCCCGACCTCTATCACACATTCCTAGTCATTAACACTGTTGTTGAAATAGTAGTCCAGGAAATTCCAACAATTTCTTCACCCCACACAGTGATTAGTGAAGAGCAGTGAGTGGTGGGTATCGCACGTCATGTTTACTGCTCGTGGGTAATGTAGAGACATTCACTGTCTGTCCCTGTTCTGCTTGTCATTCATTTACACAAACACAGACTGAATATATGGGACTTGTCACCCAGGATGATAAAACAAAAAGTTCTACTTTTCTACCTGTTCAACACCAACTAGCTGTTTCACAATTCAGTTTAATACTGACACTAACTACCCAGAGTTAGCATTAGACTCCTTAGGTTTACAGATTTAGTTCCAAAAGACTGTCCTCATTTCAGATGCCTGTTACACGTATTAGGTCACACATACTTCCAACCAATTGGTTATAAATCGAGGATTCCCACAACTTCTTCCTCAGGTTTGATGATTTGCTAGGATGGCTCAGAGAACTCAGAAGTTCACTTATTGTGTTTACTGTTTTATTATAAAGAATAAAAATAATGGCTAGATGAAGATGCCAGAAAGGTCCTAAGGGTAGAAGTTTCTGTCCCCTATGGAGTTGGGATACACTACTCTCCTGGCCTGTGAAAGTGTTCTCCAGTTAGAAAATCAGGATTTAGGGGTTTCTAACTGTGATTTCATTATGTAGGCATGTCTGTGTCCATTGGTTATTAACCCAATCTCCAGCCTATCTCTTCCCCAAAGTTTGGGAGTATGGGGTTGAAAGTTTCAAGCTTCTAATTAAGGCTCGCTCTTCTTTCTGGCTACTGGCCCTCATCCTGCACTCATCAAGGGGCCTGCCAAGAGGTGACTTATTAAAACACAAAACGTTCCTATCAACCGTATCCTTTGAGAATTTGCAAGTGTTTTAGGAGCTCTGTGCAAGAAATTGGGGACAAAGACCAATTATATTTCTTATTTTACCACAAATTTATATCAAAATTTGCAAACAAATATACAGAAATGTAATTAAGATGCCAATGACAAACTAGAAAGGGTTGGATATTAACATGCTGAATATCTTTACAGATACATCATTTATCTACTGCTGCAATGGTGCTGCATAACAAACAAACAAACACAAATTCTAAGTTGCAAAAAGCAATAAGCATTTTATTTAGTTCACAGTTTGATGATGTTTAACTGACCTCCTCTGGACTAATCTGTATGTCTATGGTCAACTGAGGATTACTGAGGCAGCTCTACTGATATTGACTGGGCTCCTTCCCAAATCTGAGAGCCAATTGGCTGTCACTTAACACAGGATAGACTTGGCTGGGATGATAGAAGATGATTCAGTTTTACCCTTCATGTCTTTCATCCAGCAGGTTAGCAGAGATAAGTTCTTATGACGATGGCAGACAAGTAAAAATCAGCAGAAATGAAGAAGGTTTTTCAACTATCTGCCTGTATCACATTTACTAGCATGTCAATTGCTAACATATGTCACGTGATTGATCCCCTTGTTAAGAAGAGGGTATAGTATCTTTTTCCATATATGAGGGTATTGCAAAGTTACATAGCAGAAGGACAGGGAAACAGGAAGGGGCAAAGAATTGGGCCTTGAGAGCTCTTATTAATCTAAAAGAAAAACGATAAGCACTTCACTAGAAAAATAAGAAAAGACAAAGACATAATTGCCTAGACGGAAAATACTACATTTAAGACTTTTTAAAATAGTGAATTAATAATGCTTGCAATAATACAACTTTATTTACTGTTGGTGAAGTAGTATGACATGTAGAATGAAAAATAATTTAGGGGATAATTTGTAGAAAATTGTTTTTATGCATTAAATGTTATTAACAGCATTGAGCCTATAGTCTAGTAAATTTCTTGGAATATAGACTTTAAAACATTGTTAATTTGAATTGTTCACATATAATTATTTTTCTGAATTATTTATAGGAGCTAAAGATGAAAACATGCTCTACTTCTAACAGTTGGGAATAGTGGAAAGATTTATGTGAACTAAGGGCTGATGGCAAGTGAGCCTGGCACAAGATGGTGTGCACACTCTGTCTTCCTGCTAGGATGAGAAGCATGAGCCTGCGTGTGTGATCCAACACATACAATGTGCTTTGCATTTAAAACTCCTTACTCAGGAAACAGTCTTGATTGTATTTCTGGAAATAAGATGAGAGAAGGGACCTCCATTGAAGAGATGATGACAATGGGGGTAAAGTTAGGAAACTGGGGCTCTAAATTTGACAATAATTATTATTTCAATTAAAGCAACTACCATTTTTTAAGACTATTGTATTCAAAATGTCATGGATTTTAAAGATACTAATTCATTTACTCTCCAAATTTATAAAGTAAATAGTATTGTTTTTATCTTACAGATGACAAAACTGAAGATCAAGGTAGTTAAATAAATAACCCATGGTTATACAGTTGAGTAGAACAGCCAAGATATGAAAACAGGACTTTCTGACCCCAAAGCCAATGTACTTTCCACTAGTCCATATGGTAAAACATTCTTATCTCCTCATCTATACCTTAGTGATAAAAATGTAGTGATCCATAGAGCTGAAATGGGATGCAGTAATGTGTTTATGTCCTAATCCCAGAAACATGAGCACATTACTTTGACAAAAGGGACTTTTCACATGTGGTAATGTGAATGACCTTGAGATGGGGAGATTATCATGCCTTGTTCAGGTAAACCCAATGTAATTGTAGAGTCCAATTGGGGGACCCTCAAAGACTGAGCCCCCTGCCCCCTCCATCATTTGGTTTCCTCTTGGCTTTGGGGATTCTTCTAAATTTGGGGAGCTCCTCCATCTCCAATGGCTGGGATTTATGGCAGGGATTCCACTCTGAACCTCTCTGGAATTTGTGCCTGAAGTGCCTTCCACTGGATTTTGGGGTTCCCAGCACCCCATGTAGATTGGGGGGGGTCCCTCTTGTGTCTTCTGCCATTCAAGGACTCCCCTCTTTCTTCACCAAGAAGCACAGAATTCTGCTGGAAAAAAAAAAAAAGAAAAGGGAGGCAGAAAAGTCAGCATCAGGGAAAGAGAGGTAATGATGGAAGCAGAAGTCTGAGTGGTATGAGAAAGGGACCACAAGGCTAAGGAATGTGGGTAGCTCTTAAAAGTGGGAGAAGTCGGGAAGACAGAGTATCCCCTACAACCTCCAGAAAGAAAGCATCCTAACGAATTATTTTAGACTCCTGACCTCCTGAACTGTAGCATAATACATTTAAGTAAATCAATTTGTGGTAATTTATTATAGCAGCATTTGAAAGTTGATACACTACTTCATTTGTTCTGTTTAAATTATAGATCTAAATAGGCCATGGGTTCTCTATTTGATAATGTTATATGGATGCACATTCTGTTATCCTATTTTGTCATTATAAAAGTAAACCAATTTGGAACAATCAATCTCTAAATCAATAATTGCATAGGTCAGTATGTTTCTGATAATGGGGAAATTCAAATAAATAGTCTCATGTAAAGATAGAAAGAAAAGTTGATTCTACCAGACAGCTAATGATACTGTTAAGGATAAACTCCTGAACTCCTAGAGCTGTGTATTAAGGTATTAAGAGAAATGTTCCAGACAGATAGGAGAGAAACACTGCAAAAGAATGCACAATTCAATTAGGGTGTAGATGCAAGATTTAATTGGGGTACAGACAATACCTTTGGGGTCTTGACCAGTCACAGGAAACATTCAAGATGTCTTTCTGTATGTCACTTTTTGCACGATGTATCTTTCAGCCTAGAGGGCTTTATGAATTAATACAAGGGGCTACACAGTGGTCACTTACTTTCAGTCAGTTCCAGGACACAGCGACTCTGGCTTCCCTGTAGCTAATCTGTGGACTGATTAGGTACCAGGCTTAAAACAAGGCCTAATTATCTCAGCAGTAAAACAGTACGTGCACCTCCAAGTTCTTTATTGGGACTTCAGTGTCTCCAGGAGAAGCAATGCATATTTCGTTCTCCTCAACACTAATTCCCCAAGGATTACATTTACATAGCTCAGGAAACTTTCAAACCAAGTGTGGCTGGATGTGAATATGACTGTGCTGACTCCTCTTAGATTAGAATTTGGCTGAGTTGGGTCCCCTCCAAAAATAAGCCAAAGCATGACTGCTGCAGCTCTGTCCTATGAGCAGGTTTCCTTCTTTTACTGAATTTCTCTCAGCACTGCTAATAGTGCATGGAAGTGAGGCTTAATGCTCCAAGAAAATATAAAAGCAATAATTAAAAGCAGGGAATGATCTCTAATTTCTAGCTTGTGTTCCATCTGTGTCTCTTGTCTATGGAGATAATGAAAAACAAAAATAGTCTGGAATATGAAGCAATCTGGCTAAGCATATACTATAGAAGTTCATTTTTTTTTCAATTAACATCAGTTTATCTACTTAAAAATTTGAACTGGTGTAGAGCATGTTGTACTTGGCCATGGGTATACTTTAGAAAAAATAAAAATAATTACTTTTTAAAAATAGAATATCTCTTGTTAGAGATGGATAGTAATATAGGTCATAAAATTTCAGTTGAATTATCAAAATTGCATATTTTGAAACAATAATTGGAGCACAACATTATATGATAGAATATTTAAAGGCAACTGTATTTTGTGTTTAATTATGCAAACTCAACCTTCTGTAAAGCTTGACTTTTTTGTTAAAGGAGAAATAAATACTCATTTCAGATATTATGTACATGAGAAAAATGTCATTTTACAGTAGTTTGGATATGTGAATATAAACAGGAAGAAAAATGATTCTTTTCAGGCTAACTTAGAAAAATTATCTAAGAAAAAGTACTAATTTTAAAGAACTGATCTTAGATATGTGATACACAGTTAAGAAAGTTATGTAGTGATTCTATCCTAATATTTCATTTTGGGGGGAGAACATATTACAGAAATTCAAATTCTTTGAGGCTCGAATGCTATGAGGCTCATTACAAGTATGAAATAGTGCTACCAATAGTGGTTACCAGTGTTAAGAAATATAACAAGTTTTAAAGGCAATTTTTTCCTGGTATCTTAATATCTAAATAATGAGATCTGTCTTGTAGGTGTGATAAACCATCTCATAGGTTAAAATTCATGGAATGTAGAGTCAGGTTTTACCCTTTATTAGAATTTAAAGTAGACACTTGATAAATTATTGTAACTAGTAATGAATAATGACTCCATGTTTTTAAACTTGTTTTTACATATGCAAGATATGATTTAATCAGTACCTATACTTGCATAGTTACAATAAGTATATCATGGCACGACAATATCAGCTTACTAGAAAATTGTCACTAGCTAATAGAAGTGCTTGAAATCCTGCTGAAGTTCCACCTTCCAAATACTTGTATACATGATCTGGTCAACATCTTGAGTATGTGCTGGACTCTACAAAGATGTTGTGGAATTACCTTTTTATGTGGCTCTGACTTCAGGGGGTGCTAATGCTTCTGAAAGTTGAAATAAGTCTGCCGTTTTTCTCTTGTTTCAAAAAAGTCTAAGGTATTATGAGCCAAACTGTTGTAACAGAAAATCTGCAAAGGTAAGGAAGTTTTAGTCATGGTTTCAAATTTATATGTAATTAATTTGAGTGAAAATGATGATAATTGTACAATAAATAGTAAAGATACATATTTTAAAATAGACTAAGCTGGAAATACTTTATTCTAGACCATCAGTTATTACTGAACTTTGTTGCAGAGTATTTGATATACCACTCTAAAATTAAATAATGAAATAAGAGTGATAAATAACACTATATTATAATTGATATTTTTGTAATTGTAGAATTTTTTGTTGCTGTAACAACAAGAATAAAAATAATAGAAAATAGAAAAAGTAATTCTTCATAAATTCTATAGTTACATACTTTAGAAAACCTGAGTGGTCAACTCAAAATTGTTAGATATAACGAATACAGTTTGATAAAAGGGTTTTGTGAGGATAAGTAATTAAAGCACAAAGTGTTCCTGCATTCCAGCAATAACTACCTAAATTATCTAATTGATAAAGAAACCCCACTTATAACAAAAGGAGAAATATTCTGGGAAATAGACAGCAAGCAATCTGGATGAGTTTTACAGAAAAATTGCAAAATTGGGACATGTTCAAGGACACATATTTTATACATGAGAGTGGATATCTATGGAGGAGAGCAGAGGAGAGATTTGTTATGAATAGAAGAGAAATAAAACATGAACTGAGCCTTGATTACATCAATGACAAGGCCACATGATGAAGAGAGAACTGTATTTAATTCAGTTTCTTGCTTCTGAGGTTTAAAAAAAATAAAAGATAACTGGAACATGTCTTATGTTCTTCACTGTTTCCATTATATACTGTAAAAATAGACATTCTTTTTTTTTTTTTTTTTTTAGTTCAAGTCTCACTCTGTCACCCAGACCGGAGTGCAGTGGCCGCTCCCGGCCACTGCAGCCTCCACCTGCTGGGCTCCGGCGATCCTTCCACCTCAGCCTTCCAAGTAGCTGGATCTACAGGCGTGTGCTACCATGCCCGGCTAATTTTTGATTTATTGTAGAGATGAGGTCTCGCCAAGTTGCCCAGGTGGGTCTGGAACCCTCGGGCTCAGGCAATCCACTCACCTCAGCCTCCCAAAGCGCTGGGATTACAGGCTGAGCCACTGGGTCCGGTTTAGACATTCTATCTAAGTTAATTTACAGTTTGAATAATGTACAAATCAGCATTTCAACAGAAATTTTCTTCGGCATTTTTAAGGTTACATAGAGGTACAACTAGACAAGAACGTAAAAACAAGATATTTGTCAATGACAAAAAGTTTTGATAACTATGTTGTGTGAAGATCTTATACAAAGGGAACTGAAGAATATGAGGAAAAGGGGGAAAATTTATAATTGCTGTAAACAAATAATCCATATGAGAAAAAGAGGAGAGTAAACAGAAAAGCCTGAAGTTCTATTTATGTCACTTTTTAGGCTCCTTACCATTGCCAGAGCTTCAGTTTACAGAAAAGTGAGACACAGAGAGATTAAGTAAACCAACTGAGGACACAGCTCAAATCAACAAACACTGATTTCCTGCTAGTGGCAGATACTGAGCTAGATGCCAAACATTCATTAAAAAGGTTAATTTTAAATGTAACAATACACACATACACACCCACACATTTTAAACAGCGATAATTATGTAGGATAATAGATGTTAATAGCTTGATTGTGGTAGTTGGTTCACAATGTTTATCAAAATGTCACCTTGTACACTTTAAATGTATACCATTTTAATGTGTCAATTTTTCTTCAACAAGTCTGAAAAAAATCTGTATATAAAAAAAGCAGAAAAGCAAACTAAATTTCTTTCTCTGGTTGTATACATGGATGAGGAGGACCCAAAAAACCCAGAATTTATTAATAAAAAAAGTATGGTTAAACTTCTTACATGTTTAACTTCAATCACCTTCAAAGTACTTGCTGTCTGAGGCAATACACCCATCAAGATGCTTTTTCCACTGCTCAAAACAGTTTTTTTAAGTTCATCAATTTCTGCTGTTTTTTTTTTCTTCACCTCTTACACATCAGCAAGAAGTTTTCTGTTGAGGGCTTTTTTCATCTCGTGAAATTAAAAAAAAAAAAAATGAAGCTTAGGGTGAGATTGGGTAAATAAGGAGGGTGAGGCACGGAGGTCATGCAGTTTTTGGTTAAAAACTGCTCAACATTCAGCTCAGTGTGGGCAGGTGAGCTCATAAGTCACCCATCATGAAATGGACAAACACATGGAAAGAATCTCCAAAGATAAAAAAAATTTAAAAATTCACTGGAGGCGAACACAGCCTTTCATAAGACTAGCTGGTGCACTGATGTCAATGAGTTTTTAGAACACTGACTTAGCGGGAGAAGCCTGTATTACAAGGGGCCCACTCTCCAAAGATAATTCTGTTGTTTGTTTTTTTTTTGCCCCCCCCCACCGTGTGTGTGTGTGTGTGTGTGTGTGTGTGTGTGTGTGTGTGATTGGAGAGAGAATATTAATTTCACAGCTACCAAATGAATGTAAATAATTTTATTTAATTTTAAATGTGAATATAAAAGCATAGAGGTTCTTTAAAAAAATTAGATTCAGGAAGTATACATGCTATACATGCAGGTTTGTTACATGGTATATTGCTCAATGACGAAGTCTGGGCTTCTATTAAAACCGTCATCCAAATAGCCAGCATGGTACTTCAATAGTTCATTTTTCAACACCCCCCTCCCATCTCCCTTTCTTCTCTAGGAGTCCCCAGGGTCTGTTGTTTTTATTCTTATGCCCACACCTTGTGTATCCAAGAGTTTAGCTCCCACTTATAAATGAGAACATGTCATATCCTGTTTCTGCATTAATTCACTTAGAATAATGGCCTCCAGCTGCATCCACCTTGCTGCAAAGGATATGATTTAATGCTTTTTTATGGCTTCATATGGTGTATATATACCACATTTTCTTTATGAAGTTAGTAAAACAGACAATCTTCACTATCACTCATGGCTGTTTTCCAAAGGATTGCTTATACAATTTGGCAGTGATTTCAAGAGTCATAAACCCATTTATATAATTTAACTAAATAATATCATTATTCATAATCTAATATTTGAAATTACTTATAATAAGGGAAATAGGTATATTCATGAAAATATTTATTTTTAACAATAGTTCACCATAAAGAGCAAAGGGGATATAAATACTTAATAGTGGGGAAATATTTTAATAAATGAGGGTATAAATGTTTAATAAGATATCAAACAATTATTTTGAGAATTTTGATGACAGAGAAAGAGTAAAAGTGAGAGGTACAGGGGTGGGGAGAAAGAGTGAGAAAGAGGAGAGGAGGGAGTGAGAGAGGAGAAAGAGAGAGAGAAAAGAAATAAACTATTGAAACAAAGCTGCCTAATTATATGGTAGTAAGTTAATCGATATGCTCTTTATTTTTCATTTTTTAATAATGAAATCACCAAGTCCTAAAATAAAAAGTAATGCCCAATGCAACAAAATTCAAAGTATGCTAGTTAAAAAAAATATAGATTAGGAAAGAATGTCATAATACAAGCTTTTTTCTTCTAGTGGTCATTTTGGAGATATATAACATTTTCCTTCCAGTTGTTACTTTGGAAATCTTTTTCATTGACTAACATCCTCCTAATTCTTGATATTCCTTCTCAACAAGAAATGTATAATTGAATGTGATTTAATTTCTTTCAGCCCCATACTTGTTCTTGGAAAACAGAACCGTTAAGAAAAATTAAAACTTCATATCAAATTCTCAGTTGCAAATTTATTTAATTTATTCATTAATTTAGTCTTTAACAAATGTTTGCTGAACAGCTACAATCTGCCAGGCTCTAGAATGAATTGTTCCTCTTAATTTCCATTGTCCACTTTCCATAATAGGTCTGCAATCACATGAGTCTCAATACTTTCTATCAGCACACTGCTTCATATTCTTGTCTCAGTTCTGTTTTTTTCCTCCCCTTCTCCTGTCCTTTGTAAAGCCTATCTTTTTTTTTTTTTTTTTGAGTTAGAGTCTCACTTCGTTGCCCAGGCTGGAGTGCAGTGACAGGCTCACAGCCACCACAGCTTCGACCTGCTGGGCTCTGTCGATCCTTCTGCTTCAGTCTTCCAGGTAGCCAGAATTGCAGGCGCGTGCTACTACGCACTGTTAATTTTTTTTTTTAATTTACCATAGAGATGAGGTCTCACCAAGTTGCCCAGACTGTTCTTGAACCCGAGGGCTCAGGTAATCCTCTCACCTCGGCCTCCCAAAGTGCTGGAATTATAGGCTTGAGCCACCGAGCCTGGTCCATTTTTTTTTTTTTCACAATACCTTTTGGAAATCCCAATTCACTGCCAATAAGTGTTTTATATGTCAAACCATTCCTTGATCACGGCATTTACCTCTGGAACTCAATATTCTTTCCTCTTACCATATCAGTTTCTGAACAACCACTCAAAGGCCCTCACTTCCGCGTGCACACATGCGCACACACACTCACAGGGGGTGGGGGAGAGACATCACATCTTCACAGCTACTTATTTTGAAGTATCATGTATAGGCAGCATTTTGCTGACTTCCATGAATACCCAATATTTTAAAGCTTCATTCTGTAATGATCCGTACATTTAAGAATAGGAATTTAGTCCATTTTACAAATGCTTTCACACCTAAGTTCTTAGCTTAGTTCACAGTTAATGAGTTTATGATCCCAAAATAGTCATACCCTTGTGTGATTCCATCTGATCCAATGACATCCTTCTTCACTTTAGCAATCTATGTACCTAACTATATTTCAAATCTTTTTTTATCACCCAGAGATGCTGTCACTGAAATGCTGGTCTCTAAAGTTTTCAGATCACAATTCACATTCTACAGCCTTCATGTACTTGCTCTTTTCACTGCCACTAAGGTACTGCTAGATAAGAGAAAAAACATCAATATAAAGGATGTTTGCATTAAGTCATCACCTTGTTGGCTTCATTGTTTGTTTTCAGTCCCATGATGAATTATTTTGGTGAAATTCTCATAAGCACCATTAAATGCTTTGTCTACATTTTACTAATTTGCTTAATTTTGTATATATCAACAACCAGGGAACAAAGAAATGAACCCAGAAGACCTCTTAAGGAATTTTCAGACTGCAATAACATTATATATAAACGTATACCCTTTAGAAAATGAAGATATTAGGACCCTGCTCAATTATTAGACAATTCAGTCAATAATTAAAAAGAAATGCATATTTTGCTTATATATTTTAAAAAATGACTTCATTTCCTTTTCATAAATAAACAGATTCAAATCTATGATTTTGGAGGCAAGATGGCGATGGAACTGGTGGAAGTGTGAAAGTCTCTGTAAGGCCGAGTGTCCATGAAGACAACCTGTGTGAGTGGGTGAGTATAACCAACTGAGTGAAAATCCTACCTGAGGGACGATGCGGGATCAAGCACTCAGGGCTCCCTCTGGAGGCGGCTGCAATCCACCACTGCCATGAGATTGGAATTCGGGCATGCAGGATTGTCAGTCTGGCTTCAAAATTGAACGAATCCAGAGGATCTACATAAGGAGAAATAGGGAATTGAGCAATCAGAAGTGAAAGCCATCCCCCATCACTGAGCAACAGAGTTAAAGGGGAGGGAGATGGGAAAGGGCAAGGAAAACTATCACAAGTGAAGGAGAATCAAAGGAAGAACACAGGTAACCTTCAGACTTCTGTGAACACTGCACTTGTGAATAAAGATTTCAGAATGCAAACAATAAAGAGCCCCCAGAATGACTAGTCTCAAACCGCAAACCCAGATAGCAAGAGATTAATAAAGAGAATGAATAGAAATAACAGGTGTATTGCAGCATTATTTACAATAGAAAAAGCATGGAACCAACTGTGCTGCCATCGAAAGTGTACTGGATAAAAAAAAAAAAGTGGTACATATACATGATGGAATATTATGCAGTCATAAAGAATGGCAAAATTATGAACTTCACTGTAATTTGGATGGATTTAGAATCTATATATAATACTCAGTGATCTCTCAAAGAACCAAAGAACTGAGTACCCCTCAAGAAGTTAGGGAGCTAAAATCTTTTAGGAAAACTGAGGGACAGAGTCTTCTGCCACTGCTTAAAGCTGAGAAGAGATGTTGATACCACCTACAGGGCTTAAACTTTCTTGCTATTCTTTTTAAGGGCCAGGTGGCATGGAGCCTTGTAGCCACTTGATTAAGAATGTTGATGGGAACTATTCTTTCGGAGGGATAGGAAGGGATCCCTGTTGTAACATCTGGAGTTGGAACTTATGGAGCCTAGAAGACACAAATTTAACCAAAAGGTTAAAAGAAAACGTCTGAAAATAAAAATATTATAGCTCCTAAAGGCCCTAATAGTGGAAGGAACAAGAAGATGGAGGGGATTATGTTCTGATTGTGTCCCAGATTTTCTTTGAGTTCCTGCACTATATTTATGTAGCCAGGAGGCCTTATATACTTCTTGTAGATTAGTCTCTACTTCCCTGGTGACATTTATTCAGTTGCAACATGTGGTGTTGATCATCCCACAAACTCCACCTCCAGCAGCCAAGATAAAAGCCAGGACTTATCTCTTTTGCATAACTACAATAGGCAGCGAATTTAGGGAAATTGAAAGCTTATCCATTGCTGTTCCATGTTTGTAGACTACTGATTGTAATGTCCTGGTGATTTTACTTAAGGCATTTTCATGATATTCGAATCAAATCCAAGGAGTAGCCACCCAATGGTGGCCACAGGCCCGACAATTATTGCACTGTCTCCCAAGACCCTTTTGTTTCCTGTGTGTGGGATAGAGATGGAAGTAATCACAAGTATGTTCTGAGGGTCCAAGTGGCTGATTAGACACTCCCCTTAATTCCAGGTGTTTTCAAGGTAGGGTAAGCAAGGCCCTTTCTAGTCTGAGCCCCGTGTGGATGGTCACAAATGAAAACATTACTGGCAGGTGTCCAAGCAAAAGTATGCTTATTCTGTTTGAGGATGTCAATGACTTTGGCAAATCGAGGGTCAATGTTATTAGGCTCTGACTCAATTGTTAACCTGACACTGATGAGGTGAGCCAGTACAAAGGGGTATACAAAAGTCCACCAGTCTCGACAGGTCAACTGAAGGTGGGGACCCTTCCTGAGTATTGGTTGTATCTCCAGTCTCCTGAGTGTAATTGATATTACATCCGGGGATCAGAGGTCCAATTATAAACACAGGTGTTGATAGGCTGTTTCCCTCTGACCTATTGGAGAGCTCTCTTACTCCTCCCTCTTCCAAATGTGGGAGCTCTCTTTAGCCAAGTGTTTGCCCAGCGAACAGTTCTGGTGCAGAGTTGGCACTGTATTTTCATTGTCTCAGGAGATCTGCAGTTTAAGGTGAGTACCTGATGTTGAATAAAGGCTGGGATTTGGAACGATGGTGTTGTTATGAAGTTGTTAGATAAGTCTACTTCTAGGAGTTATTAGGGGATCTACAAGGGGTTTGAGTGAGGTTAAGAGTAGAGGCAAATGCTCTAGAAATAGTTAGGCTCTAGTGTAGTTAGAAGCCTGTTAGTGGTCTGGGGGTTGGTGTTGCAGATCCACCATTTTGTCAGATTTCATCCCATGGCATTCCACTGTGAGAAGTGGAGATAGGGATTGTTATTCCAATCTCCCAAAGAGTGAGGAATTTCTAACCTTATTAAGATTAGAAAGAAAAGAAACGTTGGTTTCATTTTTAGAGGGAAAGCAATTATGTATTTGCATTCCTGCAGGGTTGCAAGTAAGCAACTATTCAATTAGAAAACACGAGTAAGTATAAAAGCCCTGTAATAGGAGCAGCCTGGTGTTGAGGTAGCATCTAATTCCCTTTGATGGTCTCAAGCTTCTTTTTAAAGAGGAACTTCAGGTCTTCTGTGGGCTCATATGTGTATTCCTGATCCATGGTTGTGGGTTGAGGATCCTGTGGAGACTCAGAAAAAGGTTTTATTCTGGATATGTGTACCTGGTACTCATTCCCTTGAGTTTGACTGCCATAGGGGCACTGAGAAGCACTGTGTCCTATCAATTTAGAAAGTAACTGGTTCTGAGGTGTATTTTCTTTCCATGTATTAAAAAAGACCTGATCTCCTTTTTAGAGCAGGTGAAGCACTGGAGGGTTTTGGGAGGACTTTCTTACCATGCTCCCTGATTGCCTTCTGGACTTGACCTAAGTTAGTTAATGATGTAGGCTAAAAAATTTTGGATTTCAGGGTCTATGATAAGATCATTGGTTAGAAATGGTCTTCCACATATCATTTCAAATGGGCTAAGTTGTAGCTCGACTTTTGGGACATCCTGACACAAAACAAGCCAATAGGTAATACTTGAATCGAGGAACTAGCAGTTTCCTGAAAAAGCTATCCTGAGACTTCTTTTAAGAGTTTGTTTAGCTCCAACACCCCTTAAAAGTTTTTCTGAGTCTCTTATTGAATGACAATTCTTCATCCTATTTAGTATACTTAGAAATTAAAGAGTGAGTGAGAGAGGAAGGTAGTAAGAGTAGGACAGTTGCTGGTGACTTGCAACTGTAGTGTCAGTCAGATGGTTACTCTTGCTGATTTCTGAACTCTTTGATGTCCTTTGCAATAATGCATGATAGCAACCTCTCAGGTCTGCTGTATCACTTCCAAGAGATGCAAGATTTCTGTTTGGTGTTTAATGGGGAAATTTTTGCTGTGAAGAGTTTCTGTTCTTTCTGTATAGATGTTAACTGAGTTGAAGGGCAAGGGTTTCACCAAATGGATTATTTTTTGTTTTGGCAAGAGCAGGGTAGCACTCAACACCTTGAGAAAGTTCCTTCTCAACAAGAGACTGGGAGTTTAGGCCTTATTAAAACCTATGGCTTATGAGAGAAGTTTTCCAGGTACAGATGAGGCTGAGAGAAATGATATACCTGGGGCTTCCTGTCAGCTTCAACTACTGAACAAGTTTTGGTTGATAAAGATCTGGGACAGGTAAGAAAAACAGAAGGTGGCTACTAATTAAGAGGGTAATGGGCCTTCCTGCCATCTTGAGGGTAACCTGCAGCTCTTCTGCAGTTATAGCAATGGTCCATTGTGGAGTCACTTAAGGTCTTGGGCCTCCTGAGTTGGACATGACCAGGATTTGGGACATGATTCGTTCTCCCTTCAGAGCTGGGGCAGTCCAATGGCCTGTTTGTCCACATTCATGGCACAGCTCATGAGGCTTAGGTTTTGGGCATCTGCCCTTCCAAGGTCTAATTCTCCACAATTATAGCAACTCCCTTTGATTTGGGGTTGCTGCCTGACCTCTCCTTAGGTGGTTTTTCCTGAAGTACTGCAGCCAGTAGTTTGACTTATCTCTTTTCCTTCTCTCTTTGCTGTTCTTCCCTGGTTAGGTCTCAATTATTAAAGATGAGAAGACTGTGCTCAGAAGCTGAGGTGAGGTGTCTGTGGTCCCAGGTCTAGTTTTTATAGCTTTGTCCAGATATCTGGAGGCAGATAGCTTGCATAATAGGTACTTAGAACCATCTTCCCATCTAGGGAGTTAGGATCCAGGTTTGTACATTTTTTTAGAGCCTCCATTATTCTGGCCTGAAGCAGAGTTCTCAGCTTCTTCCTATACTCTCTTACTTAGCACAATTGATGGGCTTTACAATGTGCTTTACAATGTATCTTTTAATCCCTTCCTTCCTTCCTTCCTTCCTTCCTTCCTTCCTTCCTTCCTTCCTTCCTTCCTTCCTTCCCTCCTTCCTTCCCCCTCTCTATCCTTCCCTCCCTCTCTCCTTCCTCCCTCCCTCCCTTTCTTCCTTTCCTCTCTCTCTTTCTTTCTTTCTTTCCTCTCAGCATAAGTTGTGAGGCATGTAACCATGAGGTCTTTCTAAACTTGCCCTGGGGTCACTGGTTAATATTCTCATGAGGCTCTGTGAGGGGAGCTACTTTAGTTCCTGGGGGAGCCAGTGTTGATGGCATGCTGTGTGTCAGCATATCCTTGTACCTAAGCTATAATCTGACCCCTTCTGATGTATAGCACTGGGACTGAATGATTGTAAGATTTTTCCAAGCTAAATAAAAATGGCAAAATCTAAAAATTCCTCTAAGAACCCTCAGGTATTTCTTTCCCCAGTTTTTTCCTACATTATTGGAGTTCTAATAGACTGAATGGCATATGAACCCTAACAGTACCATTTGGGGCTCTGGCTATGTCTTGAAGGGACCACAAATTTGAAGGCCCCCAGGACTGATGCTTAGGACATACTTAGGAAGACTAGTATGAGGTGGAGAAGTTGTTGGGCTGGATTTTGGTAGGGGACCCTTTGAGGAATTGAATTCCTCATTAGGTTTTAGGGGACTCAAGATGGTGTTTCCCATGGGGTTGACAAGTTAAGGTGGCAAGCTGCTAGTTTACAAGAACTTCACTTTCCAGGATTATCTCTCAATGCCACGAAGGCTTGGACATATGGGACCTCTTTCCATTTCTCTTACCTCTGGCAAAACAGGTCCAGTAAAAGAATGGTATATAGTTTAAACTTCATTAGATGGCTAAAATTCTCTGTCTTCTAGCTTGTACTGAGGCCAGACCATGTTACAAAAGAAAACTAGCTTTGTCTTTTTTGAGGTTGTCCAGCAACCGGCTGTCAAATGCTTTAATAGACAACCAAGTGGAATATCCATGGGCATGAATGAGCTGGGTCCTGTATCTAGAAAAGAAGGAGAAGAATGAAGGAAGGCTTATAATACAAAACCCCAGGCTGACTTCTTGTTTGCAAGAGTCACCTGAACATATCTGGCTTCCATATCTAGAGAAGAAAGAAAGGAGGCTCATTATACAACCAGTCCTTACTCTTTAGGACTCTAACCCACAGCAGATTCAGAACTCCAAGAATCAAGAGTCACCCAAGAGTTCCCAGGCTGACATGTTTAGTCTTCCAGGCTAGGCGTCTCCAACCCCAATTTGTCCTTGGTGTCTGTAGCCCCTCCCCAAGAACTGAACCTTCTTGGGCCCTCTCCTCAAGACCCAGAGTAGATTCTCATATTCACTGGAAGACAAACATGCACTGTTTCCTGCAAATGATTATTCCATCTTTCATAGCTGCAGCAACCCAGATTGTCTAACCAAAGCATAAGGAAGAACTCAGCAAGATGTAATAAGAGGGAACCTGGCCAGGAAGGAGGTTAGGAGATTGGCCTGGGATATGGTGTTGGGTTGAGTTCCCAGGTAGCGTTGGCCACTGAGAAGAGATGGTCAAAGAAGTGTAAAAAAATTGAAGACTTTACTCTAGAAGAAAATGTGAAGTCCAAGTTCTTTTGACAGAAAACATTGGAGATGGTTAAGGAAAAGTCTCCCTGCTTCCTGAGACTTCCAGACACTGCACAGCATGGAGTGAACCCTTGCCACTTTACAAGTCTCCAATCAGGGAGAACTTCAGGATTCCCATTCTATGCAGTGTGGGTCTTAAAACCCTCCCACTTCTGCAAGTCATCCTTTAAGGAGCAAAGTCCTGGCCAGAAGGAACAGTAAGGACTGAAGTTGAGAGGAGTTTGATTGTAGACATCTCAGGAGGATTGTGGGGATGCCAAGAGATAAATAGACCATTTGAGAACCTTTCTGAAGTGTAAAGGAGGGGAAAGACAAGCTTACTAGTGATGGTTGGTTGAAAGGCAGTAGGAAAGCAGTGAGGGGATGAGGGTGGAAAAGGTTGATGAATTAGGCATGACAAAGCAAAGCACTCCAGCAACAGGAGGCAAGCACTTAAACTCACTGAAGTTTGAAGATCTTACTTCTTGGGTTCCAGCTGAGTCACCAAAAATCCGTTACCAGTGTTAGGTGTGATAGTCGGGTTTTGAAGTCTCCTTTCAAAAGAATTAGCAAAAAAGACATAGGATGTGAAGGAAGAAGAGAAGTGGGTAATTTGTTGAGAAAAACAAAAATACACTCTCAAGAGAAGAGAATGGGCAACAGCTCGGGAAGTGCTATTGCCTTAGGCTGATGCTGAGTTATAGCTTTCATTCCTATGGCTATGAAGGAGCTGATTTTGGGGTGAGTTATTCCTGGAAATCAGTGGTCTCATGGCTAGGTTTTCTGTTCCCTTTCCCTCACATTGGGTGGGGGAGTTTTAAGCCTTATAGAGTCATCCTGAGACTGTTATGGGGTCCTAGTGGGAGGTTTTTATAAAACCACAGTGCTAATTATATTATGATGAGACTAGTTCTTATCTAACTTTTAACCTAGATTGTTTTCATTATGTGCATGTTCTCATGGGTCTTTAAGTTAGTTCCTGCCCTGGTGGTCAGTTTGTGACTCCAAGCATCATGAGAAAGAGGATGTAGTTTATTGCAGGTGTTGTTTTATCATGGTTGCAGCAGATGTTAAAGAGTTTTGGGACTTTCCTATAGCCTTGAAATTAACCTATTCTAACCTGCCTACTCTATCAATCTTGTAGAGAAACTCAAGGCAAGGGAACTGGGCTGGTATACTACCAAATATATCTCTCTTCACAGTTGAGAAAAAAAGGTAATTAGATCGTTTAGCTAGGTAGCTGAGAGTAGACCTCTCTTAAAGAGCTTCAGGTGCTGTCCTTTGGAAATGCAGTGAAATCGATCAGGAGTAAGAGTGTACACAAAAATGAAAGAGAAGTAAGAGGAGATCTGGAATAAGCTCCAGTATTATCCACTAAATATTTTCTAATTGTACAATTGAACTTCCCTCTGAGGTTTTCTTATACACATTTAATTTTTTTTTTGTTTTTCACATTGACTTTTCCATAGGCTTAGAATAGCAACAAGCCTACTTCTGAAGGTAGATGTGGTGCTTTGTGTTTGTAGTTTCAGGCACTCAGAAGGCTGAGGTAGAAAGATTGCTTGAACCCAAAAGGTGCAGCGAGCTGTGGTTCCACCACTGCATTTCAACCTGGGCAATAGAGCGAGACCCTGGCTGTAATAAATACATAAATACATAAATAAGCCTACTTCTAGATAACAATTTTCAAATTCATTGCAGGCACAATGATGATGGCTAACCCTTAGTCAATGAGGTTAAATTACTGATTATATGCTTAAAACACTCTTTTAAACATTATCATAATGAAGCTTATTATTTGTATGAGGACAAAAAAAATGTGGTGATAGTGACTGCTATAGGTTACGATGTCTCATAGCCATTCTCTTGAGCCAAGTGAAACTGCAATGGCCCATAGGAACCAACATTCTTTATTCAAGATATGTGTGCTCACAAATAAAAAATGCTTATTTTCATTTCAGAAATGGTCACTAAATTTAAAATTGGAGTTATCACTTGAGAATATTCCTTGGAGTAATGGAAATTAATATTTGTCAGAGTGGTCATTCTCTTAAAAATGACAGTGGTTCCCCCAGTTTTGAATGCTCTTCTAAATTGTACTATAAAGCAGTAGAATCTTTGCAAAGCTCAGCCCAGTTCCCTGAAACTACTTTTTCTATATACAGTAAAGCACAGATTTACCCTATCATATGAATTTTAGGGAAAAAAAAGATTATGCCTTTTAAAAACAAAAATACAGGTATTATTCTGCAGGACCTGTATTAGAAATTTTATATGTTTATTGTTTAATCTTGTTTTATTATAATAAAATTATTATTCATAACAATGTGCAGATTTTAAGTGTTGACTTTGATACATTTCAACAATTGTATGAACCTTTGTGGTTTTGTAACAACTGCATAATGAAATACATAGATAATTATTATCCCCTCAAAATATTCAGTGTCTAAGTCTCCTCAACCCCCTTTGTCTTCTATTTTGACCAAACACTATCATAATAGCTTAGGTTGCCTATATTTGAATGTAAGACCATTGAGATCATACAGTTTGAACTCTTAGTATGTGATTGTTTTTGCATGACCTTATGTTTTTGAGATTCATTTGTATTTGTATTGTTGCATAAGTCAATACTCCTTTTATTGCATCTGGAAGAGAATAAGTCAGAAATAGTGATAGAGGGTTGGTTGTATGTATAAGATGGGGGATATATCTTCTATGATCATCTGTAAGTTTCCTAGGCCTATTGATATTACTTTATTTTTTAAAATAATTCATTAAGTTCAGAACTTGATTTTGCAACTTTTGAATGACTTCCACACTGTGATGATCATTGTTAGATGGATGGTCATGGGGGTAATGTTGTGCTTTGACATCTCATGGTGCAATTATCTTCTTTTTGATATAGAAATTAACTCACAAAGAAAATTCTAACACACCCAAAGTTTGTACAATTACAAACATAACTCAAATTCTAGTTTCTATCCCCTTCTCTCTTCAATGAAACAAAACTTATAGAAGAATTTTTTTTTTAATCTTGAAAAAAGACTAAAGAATGGACTTTTAAAATTTATTTCATGGGCAACCCCCTTGGGTCCCCTCCCACTGTGGGAACTTTTCTGTCTTCTCAATAAATCCTGCTTTCTAAAAAAACATATATTATATATATATTCATGCTCAATATTATGTAAAGCTCTATCCCCTTAAGTAGAAAAACATATAAGGGATATTAGAAATAAAGTTAAAGGCACATATGTGATGCCTTGTGGCTAAAATTGTTTTTAAATATGTATTGATGTGTGCCAAAACAGCATGAGGGCACTTGACCTACTTTCTAAATGTCAAATCTTATACTGAGATTTAAGCATTTGAAGCTTCAGACTTTCCTCTTTAGCAGATTTTAGAGCAAACTGGAGGAAGAATTTCATGACTTAACATGCTGTTGTTACTTAAGACATAGTGCTAAAGGTACCAAAGGAGAAATTGTCTTAAGCTCTTTAGAGAAGAAAATAAAATAGAGTAAATGCCTAAAGGTGAAATTTATATTGAAAAAAATTAAATTTGTGCACATATACACAAAAGCTCATACATAATGAAACACATAGCCCCGTAACAAATCCACCCTGATTTCTTATCTGGAGTACTTTGGTATATACTCTGAGATACCCATTCATAAATTATTTCTAGTACATATGAAAGAAAATTTTCATGCTGCTACATTAATAGAAGTATTCCATTGAATGTAGAAATAATGAAAATTATAAAAGGATTTCAATCACACTGATTTCAATTATAAAGCAAGGTGATGTTGTAGAGTAACTAAAAGAAAGTTCTATTTTAAATCAATATGATTAAACCTAAGTCCAAGAGATTATATAAGATAAAATAAATATGCATTTTATATTAAAATGGGTCTAAACCAATGAAATGATGATTATTCTAGGTCATTTAATGAGAAAAATAAGTTTATCCACATGTATTACTCACGTTTGTTGATAGGCAGTCCTACTTATTAACAAAACATTTAAAAATATTTCTGTCAAAGAGAAACTTGGCAAAGTGAATCACTGGAGTCAGTTTTCCTTAAAAGGAGCCAGTTTTTCTGTCTATAAAATGAGAATATTGTTATTCACTATAAAATTAGAATCAAATAAGATAATCGATGTAAAAACAGTTATGTACTCTTCAGCTTTTATTTAATTTGTAAAGTCTACTCATTATAAATTCTATTTATAAATTCCATTCATATAGTTACTGATACTGAGTGCTTCTCTGGGCTGGGAAGTAGAAACACAGTAATGACAAAGGTTAAATTCTAGCATTTGTGAGACTTATGTTGTTTGGGGTGAAACAATTACTAATATCAAGTTACACAATCAGTGATATTGCTAAGAAGGATGAGTTTTTTATCTGAATTAGGCAATGAAACCTGCATTGAGAAAATGACACTTCCAATAGACTCTGAAGTTTGAGTTAGAATGAATTACTCATGAAGAAAACCTGCTCCAAGCAGAGTAAAAGGTGTGCTCAAAAGATCTGAGGTGGAAAATATAAGCCTACGTTCTGAGAACTAAAATATGAATTGAGGCTGGTTGTCAGAAAACACAAGAAGAATCGCATAAAATCCAGATGGTAAGGTAGACTGGGGTGTTTTAATCAGATCCTTGATAGATCTTTATATTAAGAGAAATGAGGATATTCTGAAGGTTTCAAGCAGGAATGGCATGATCAGGTGTGTATTTTTAAAGGTTCTGCCTTGCTGCATGTTGGAAAATGAACTAGAAAATGGTGGGAGTGAATTCAGTGATATCAAGTTAGAGACTACTTCATGATGACATCCAGAAAGGCATCACACAAAGGGTCATCACAGTTATTGATATAAATGCTACTCTGTGTTGTGTGTTTGGATTTTCAAAATAAAACTTTAACCTTTGTCCATTCATCTACAGAGGATGCCAAAAAAATATAAATACATTTTAAGAAAGGAAAATATCATATTCAAATTGTAATACTCAAAATATACCCATAATAAAATATGAATACAAGTCATGTATGACTTCTGCAATTACAAGAGGTGGTTACCATCAACGTCCAGACACTTCTGATTATGACAACCAACTGCAGGACTAGTTGCTGAATGAAGTCTCCCAGATCTTCCTTTGTCTACATCACACACAGAACCATGTGTCTCAAACTCATCACGAGTGCATGCAGTTGTCAGGTGTGTTGGAGGTTCTGTTGCATACTCACGCCCCCATTATCATTGTACTTCTACAACATTCTCGAATTTCAAATACTACTTCAAAATGGCCTTACGCTCCTCAAGCAATCATGCTTCTGCCACTTTCTTTGACTGTCCTGCCCATCATATGGTGATGCTAGTGTTCATTTGATTAATGCCATCTTTTGAGCAAAAGTCATACTATACATTGCTACCATAATTCAATTCGATTTTGAAAAGTAATACATAGATAACATTTCTTAAAATGTGTATATGTTTTTTGGCACCCCCAGTATAATGTTTTTATTACTGAGATCAAGATGAGCTGAGTGTAAGTAAAAACAAAGCATAGGTAGAAACAAAGTTTGCATTATCAAATATGAATAGCCCTGCATACATAGTATTAACAAGTAGGGAGCTTTCATTTTTATCAGGGACTAGTTAATAAATAGTTTTCCAGGAAGATCTGAAGCTGAGGTTTGGCCCTTTGGTTAGAGTAGTCTCAATCTAAGTTCAGAGGCTTTGTTCCTTCTAAAGTTCATGTAGAGGAAGGTGCTCTGGCGAGGTAAAGCAAAAAAGCCCTCTTCTTGAGAGTTCTTTGTTAAAAGCAGTTTAGATAAGTGACTTCTTATTTGGAGACATTTATTACTGTCTCTTTCTCTAAGGCATCTCCTGATTTGGTTGAATATTTACCGAGGAGTCTACTTGGCAAGTGACAGCTTAGGGGATAATAGAGACAACCTAAATAGATATAAACATTACTGACAAAGAGGCCAGCTTAAGATGTAAGTAAAATAAAATAAAATAAATCTTGCCCTTGGGATGAACTCAAAAACAAATCATATTAAAAAAAAATATGATGTTTCCGTAGGAGCTACAGGAGTATTTTTTATTTATAGTCCACATAAAATACTGTAAAACCTATTTACACTTAAGATTTTAAAATAGTTAGAAATGCAACAGAGAGCAAGTGGTCTTGGCTTATATTACTGTAGAGATGTTCCAGAGTACACAGCTCAGAGAGAAATAAAGAGTATAAAACAAGTAATAAGAAAAAGAAAAACCTATGCAACATAGTTAGACCATACATCAACCAAGAAAAATTGGCCCAGTGCAGTGATGTGCATCTGTAGTCCCAGTCACTCAGGAGGCTGAGGCAGGAGGATATCTTGAGCCCAGGAGTTCGAGGCTGCAGTGATCTATGATTGTACCATTACTTTTCAGTGTGGGTGACAGAGAGAGACTCCTATCTCTTAAAAAAAAAAAAAAGAGGAAAAAATTCTAAGGTATCTTCTAAGACTAGAGTTCAGCATCACCTCCAGCCTCCAACTAGCCTCACAAGCTTGGGATTCCATTCTAGTGCTGAATTCTCAGGCAAACTAGTCCTTTTGGGGGCCAAAAAGTGACTCATAAAATGACTGAATCTAACTCCCTCAAGGCAATACTACAGAGTTTCCTAAAAGATTAGGACTTCTAACCAGGTTACAGTGTTTATTACATTAACAGAAGTGAATGTCATCAGCAGAAATGGTAGCACCAAGATCTTAGAAAATTCACCCTCCATAACCTCCACAAAATGGTGGAAAAAAAAAAATAGCAAAAATATCAAAATGAAATTGTTCAGAACTCTGGAAATTAATGAAAAACTTGTAACAACTTCAGACTGTTTATATAAGAAAAAATGGCTAAATCACAGTGAGAACAGAAAGTTTTATGGTATTTTAACTCTCTTTAATTCCTTTCCTTGTTCCTTGTTTCGTTTTAGTTCCTTGTTCCTTCTTTAAGCTCAGGGGATGCCTTAAAAAAATAACAGCTTACAGTCTCAGTACCAGAGGTGGCATAACTGAACTAGACATCTTTCAAAACTTCATTTCCAAAAAGATGGCCTGCCTCTTGCTTCCCTAGAAAATTTTATTCTCAAGACGCTTGTCTTATTTTATCTGATGGAACATGTCCAGTGCAAAAAGACTCTCAAAAAACATTTACTGACAAATATTTTAATATGCTGCTATCTATGGCAATGGATAACATTTAAGGTAAACAATGGACTAGCCAAATAGCTTAAAAGAAAATAAGATGTCTATAGGATTTTGAAACGTCAAACATATTTCTGGGCACCTAGAAAGTCACTTACATATCTAAGACAGTGCACATCCTCAGGAAAGACCTGAGAAATTATGTAAAACATGTTATCTGATTATAATGAAAATAAATTACAAAACAATAATAGGACACTTGGGAAATTGATAAATATTTGGATAGTAATAACAACATGCTTTTAAATAACCAATGGACAAAATAAGAAATCATGAGAAAAATTAGAAAATACCCTTATATGAATAAAAACAAAAATGTATGATCGTAATGCTCATGGAGATTGAATACTCAGAAAGAAATTTATAGTTTTAAATGCTTATATGAGAAAAGAAAAAATATCAAAAAACTTAAACTTCTACCTTAAAAAACTAGAAAAATAGGCTCACTAAACTGAAAGCCAGGAGAAGAAAGAAAATAATTGAGATTAGAGCACAAATAAACAATAAAAAAGACTAAAATAATATAGAGAAAAATATAAACAAGACTAAATGTTAGCCTTTTGAAAAGACCAAAATTAAAAAAAAACATTAGTTATACATGCTAATCAAGATTAAATAGAGAAGAGTAAAATTACTGAAAGGGAAAAAGGGGGCAATTACTATAGACCTTAGAGTAAAAAAAAAAGATTATGAGAAAATATTATGAACAATTTTATGCCATCTAATTAAATTATATGAAATGGAAAAAATTCTGGAAAGACATAAAAACTAATGAAAGTGAATTAAGAAGATAGAACATCTGAATAAACTTATAATAAGTCAGAGAATGAGTTATTAATAAAAAAAACTTTTCACAAAGAAAAGTTCAGGACTATATGACTTCACTATTAAATTCTGTTTAAAGTAAAATTAACACCAATTCTTCCAAATCTCTTTAAAAAAAATAGAGGACGGAAGACTTTCTAATTCACTTATAAGGTCAGTATTATTCTGATACAAAAACCAGACAAAGACATCATAAGAAAATAGACTACAGATCAATACCCCTTCTGAATATAGATACAAAAATCCTTAACCCAATACTAGCAAAGCAAATCTAGTAGCATGTGAAATGATGACCAAGTGGATGACAAGATGACCAAGTGGATTTTAGCCAAAATGAGAGCCTTGTTCAACATACGAAAATCAAGCAGCAGCATAGCATTAAAAAATAAAATAACTTGATTAACTCAGGATGCTGAAAAACAATTGACAAAATCCAAAACTTTATTATGATAAAAACACTCAAGAAATTAAGAATAGAAGGTTACATCCTCAATCTGATAAAGTGTATTGAGGAAAAACCTAGAGCTAATATCATACTTAAGGCGAAAAGACTGAAAGTTTTTCTCTAAGATCATGAACAAGATAAGATTGTCTACTCTCTGCACTTGTATTCAACATTGACTAGAAGTTCTAGCTAGGACAACTAAATATGAAAGGCAAAGAAGATGTGTTAATATTGGAAAGAAAGATACTTGGAATTGATATCAGCAAGATGGCCAACTAGAGTTGCCTGGTGCTTGTTTCCCCACACAAAAAGACCAAAAACAATGAATAAATAATTATATTTTCACTGGAGTGACAGAGGAATTACACTAGTGTATACCCGGAGAGTAACAAAAGTTTCTGCAGAACATGGAAACCCAAGATAGCACTATCGAGAATTAAACCAAGTTTCCTTCTTCTGCCACACTGTCTTCTGATTAGGTTCTGCTAGACGTCAGGGGGGACTTATTCTTACAGACAACAGATGTCTTACAGATCCCCACTGGTCGTATTGCCACATATACACCAGCAGTTCTTGCTATAGAGGGATTTCCCCAGTCTTCACAGGCCTCTGATCCAGAATGGAGAGTAGATAGGAATTCATGAAGTTGCATTGTCCTGGAGTAGGAGTCCACTTTGAACACTACCTCCCACAACCTAACCTGCTGTACCATGGCACCATCTTGAAATCGAACTCACTGTGAGAGTGCATCTTTCCCTGGGAACCAGTAGCAACGGACTCTCTTTGTCCCTGAGTTCCCACCATCATTTCATTAAGCTAAAACTATGACCTGGCTTCCTGGAGCATAGTCCGGATGAAAATGACTGAGACCAGGCATCAGAATCCACATGGCACCCTATCCTCTCCAGGGAAAAGACAGACCTGCTCAGCAGGGAAGCTGCAGGATCCCCTCATCCATGTGTACCTCACAGCCAGCCAGCCCATGTGTCCTGTGTGTCTGTACCCAGCCCAACAGCTAGCTTGGTGGCAGCCCCACCCCCGATAGACTATGTAGAATTGCCTGCTCTGTTGCACCGATGCTCTCCCCCATGTGGCTCCACAGACAGTCCAGTAGTGGCCTGCATCTCCGGATGAGCTGTCTAACCCCACTGCCACTACATGCACCTGTGCTCAACTCGACAGCCAGCCTAGTGGCAGCCACCATTCTAAAACAGAAACAAATGAAATGGAGGCTAAAAATACAAGTCAAAAGTTCAAACAAAATGAAGAGTTGTTTCTTTGAAAAGATAAATGATATCTACAAACCTTTAGCTATATTAAGAAAAAAGGAGAAGGCAATAAAATCAAAGATGAAAAAGCAGTCATTACAACTCATACCATAGAAATACAAAGGATAATTTTGAACAAAGAGACTATTATGAACAACTCTACACCAACAAATTTAATAACATGTAAGACATGAATAAATTCCTGTAAATAGATAAGCAACCAAGATTAAATAATGAATAAATAAAAAATACGAATCTATCAGTAATAAGTAAAGGGATTGGATAGTAATAAAAAGTCTTACAGCTGGGCTCGGTGGCTCAGCCTATAATCCCAGAGCTTTGGGAGGCTGAGGTGAGTGGATTGCCTGAGCCTGTGGGTTCAAGACCCACCTGGGCAACTTGGTGAGACCTCATCTCTACAATAAATCAAAAAATTAGCCGGACGTGGTAGCGTGTGCCTGTAGTTCCAGCTACCTGGAAGGCTGAGGCGGAAGGATTGCCGGAGCCCAGCAGGTTGAGGCTGCGGTGGCTGGGAGCGGCCACTGCACTCCAGTCTGGGTGACAGAGTGAGACTCCAACTCAAAAACAACAACAACAAAAAGTCTTACAATATAGACAAGCCCAGAGCTTGATGGTTGGTTTTACTGTTGAGTTCCACCAAACACTTAAAGAAGAATTAATACCAGTTCTCCTCAAACTAGGTCAGAAAATTAAGGAGAATGAAATGCTTTCAAACTCATTTTATGAGGTTAGCATTATCCTGATTCTAAAATCAGACAAGAACACAGCAGCAATTATAGGCCAGTATCCCTGATGAACATAGATGTAAAAATTCTCAACAAGATACTGCAAACCAAATTCAATAGCACATTAAAAGATCGTTTATTATGATCAAGTGGGATTTATCTCAGAGATGCAAGGATGGTTTAACATAAACAAAACAATAAACATGATTCATTACATTAACAGAAAGACAAAAAACATATAATCATTTCAACAGACACGGAAAAAAATATTTAGCAATACTTCCCTTCAAAATAAAGACTCTCAACAAATAAGTTACAGAAGAAATGTACCTTAACCCAATAATGCCTGTATTAGACATATTCACAGTTAACATTCTGGTGAATGAGTAAAAGCTGAGAGCTTTTCCTATAAGATGAGGAACAAGATAAGGGCTCCTATTTTCACCACTTCTATTCAACATAATACTAGAAGTCCCAGAGGAATTAGGCAGGAGAAAGAAATAAAGGCATCCAAATTGGAAAGAAGGAAGTCAAATTGCCTCTGTTTGGAGACTACATGATCTTATGTGTATGTATATTAAAAGAGAAACTATAAACATTCCATCAAAAAACCTGTTTGAACTAATAAATAAATTCAATAAAGTTTCAGAACACAAACTAAACATATAAAATTCAGTAGTTTTTCTATGTGCTAATAGTAAGTTATCTGAAAAAGAAATAATAAAACAATTACATTTATAATAGCTACAAAAAAAGGAAACAACAACCTAGGAATAAACTTAAGGTGAAAGATATCTACAAGAAAAGTATAAAACAGTGATGAAAGAAATTTAAGAGGATACAAATAAAAAAAAGATATACCTTTTTCATGGATTACAATAATTAATATTGTAAAAACGGTCATACTATCCAAAACAATTTGCAAATTTAATACAATTTCTGTCAAAATACTAATGACTTTTTTTTTTAGAGAAACAGAAAAAAATCTGAAAATGTATATAGAAACATAAATGATCCTGAATAGTTAAAGCAATTTTGAACAATAAGAACAAAGCTAGAGGACTCATACTACCTAACTTCAAAATATACTGTAAAGCTATAGTAACCTAAATAGCATGGCAGTGGCATAAAAATAGACACACAAATTCATGGAACATAAGAGCCTAGAAATAAATCCATGGACCTGTAACCAATCAATTTTTGACAAAGTGCCAAGGACACACATGGGGAAAAAGACAGTTTCTTCAATAGTAGTGCTAGGAAAATTGTATATCCACATGAATAAGAATGAGACTGGACCACTGTATCTCACAATAGACAATAAGCAACTCAAAATGGATAAAATTCCTAAACGTAAAACCTGAAACTTTGAAACTACCAGAAGAAAACATAGGGAAAATGCTGTAATATAATGTTTGACTGGGCAAAATCTTTTTTACAAATAAGATCTCAAAAGCACACAGTCACAGCAAAAATAGACAAATGGGATCACACATAACTAAAAAGCTTTTGTACAGCAGAGGGGAACTATTAACAGAGTAAAGAGACAACCTACATAAAGAGAGAAAACATTTTGCAAAATATACATGTGATAAGGACTTAATATCCAGAATATATATGCAACTTAAACAACTCAGAAGCAAACAGCAACAAAAACAACAACAACAAAAGTGACCAACAAGTACATATATATAAAAAATATGCAATATCACTAATCATCAAGGAAATGATATTCAAAACCACAATAAAATACTGCATTATTTTAGTTAGACTGGCCATTATAAAAAAAAAAAAAGACAAAAGAAAACAAGTATTGACTGGAATGAGATAAGATAATAGCTACACACTGTTTTTGGGATTGTAAACTATTATAGCCACTATGGAAAACATTATGAAAGTTTCTAAAAAAAATGAAAACAAAAGGTTTATATGATCCAGAAATCCCAGTATTGGATATATAGTCAAAGGAAATGAAATCAGTATATCTGATTCTACTTCCCCATGTTTATTGCAGTACTATTTAAAATAGCCAAGATGTGGAATCAATCTGTGAACAACAACAAAAGATGATGGATAAAGAGAAAGTGATATGTATATATGCATATAATGCAACCATAAACAGCATGGAATCTTGTCATTTGTGAAAACATGGATGGAAGGTATCATATTCAAAAAAAAAAAAAAGCTATGCACAGAAAGACAAATACTGCAAGATTTCATTTACATTTGAAAACTTAAAAGAAATTTGATGTCATAGAAGTGGAGAGTAGAACCTGTTATTAGGGAAGAAAGCAGAGAGTGGGGATAGGAAGAAGTTGGTCAATGGCTATGAAGTTACAATTAGAATGAAGGAATAAGTTCTGGTATTCTGTTGAACAGTAGGGTGACTCTGATTAATAGCAAAATATTGTATATTATCAAATAATTAGAAGAGAGGATTTTAACAAAGAAATGATGAATGCGTGAGGATTTGGTTATACTATCCACCTTGACTGAATCATTATATACCAGATATGTATCAAAACATCAAACTGTACCCCATAAATATGTACAATGTGTCAATAAAAATAGTTACAGTAATTTTTTTTAAAAAAGGTTTGCTACTACCATAAGGCTAGACATATAGATCAATGGAATAGAATTGAAAGTTCAGGAATAAAGCCATACCTCTATGGTCAACTGATTTTTGATGAGTGCCAAAACAATATAATGGGGAAAAATATATTCTTTTCAACAATGATGCTGAGACAATTGGACATACTCATGCAAAAAATTCATCCTGGTAATTCATCTTGATTCCAATTCTTTGTTTCAACAAAATAAAAGTATGATTTCGCACTTCCAGATTTGTGCTTCCAGATTTCAAACTTTGCAGCAACTTGTATGGATTTGGAGTTGATCATACTCAGTGATCTATCACAGAAATAAAGAACAGAGTACCATATGTTCTCACTAATAAGCTGACCTTGAACAATTATAATACTATAAGAAAGTGTTTGGCAGTAATGAGAAACTGTCAGTGGGGAAGAGTGGTTGGGATTGGCAGTTGAGGGTAACTGCTAGGGGAGGGAGGGGCATACCTCATCAACAAGGGTACCTGCATAATCAATGTTTGTATACCTAACCCTGTATCCCACATCTTTATAATTAAACAAGAACTTTCTGAACAAATAAACAAAAAAACTTTACTATAAGGCTATAATAATCAAAACAGTCTGGTATTGGTACAAGAACAGTCATACAGACCAATGGAACAGGATAGAGATTCTGGAAGCAAAATCTCAACTTCTCAACCAACTCATTTTTAAAAATTTTGTTTTATTTAATTTAATTTTCTTAGTTGGAGTCTCACTTCATCACCCAGGCTGGAGTGCAGTGGCATGCTCACGGCGATCCAGCATCCACCTGCTGGGCTCTGGCAATCCTTCCGCTTCAGTCTTCCAAGTAGCTGGAACTACAGGCATGTGCCACCACTTTTTTTTTTTTTTTTTAATTGTAGAGAAGAAGTCTCACCAAGTTTCCCGGACTGGTCTCGAACCTGCAGGTTCAGACAATCCACACACCTTGGCCTCCCAAAGTGCTGGGATTACAGGCTGAGCCACTGAGCCCAGCCTTCAACCAACTCATTTTTGACAAAGCCTCCAACAACAACCACTGGGGAGAGGAGAACCCATTCAGTAAATGGTGCTGGGAAAACTGGCTGATCACATGCAGAAGATTGAAACAGGACCCCTACCTATCACCATACACAAAAATTAACTCTAAGTGGATCAAAGAACCTTAGAAAATGCAGTAGACACTGTTTGGGAAATTGGAACTGGCAACCAATTCCTAATCAAAACCCCAAGTGTCCGTGCCATAAGAGATAAGATAGCCAAGTGGGACCTCATCAAACTGGCAAGCTTCTGCAAAGCAAAAGAAACCATCAAGAGAATGAGGAGACAACCCACATAATGAGAAAAAATATTTTGTAACTGTATATCTGACAAAGGCCTAACATCTAGGACCTACAAGGAACTCAAACATGCCAAAAGGAAAAAACAAAACAAACAAATAAAACAGCCCCATTAAAAATTTGCCAAAAATGTGAATAGATACTTCTCAAAAGAAGATACATGGGCAACCTACAGACACATGAAAAAGTGCTCAGCTTCACTAATCATCAAAGAAATGCAAATCAAAACCACATTGAGATACCACCTAACCCCAGTAAGAATGGCCATCAACAACAAATGCTGGCGAGAATACAGAGAAAAAGGTATCCTTCCACACTGCTGGTAGGAATGCAAACTTGTGCAACCTCTTTGGAAAACAGTGTGGAGTTTTCTGAAATAACTAGAAATTGACCTTCCATGTGACCCAACAATCCCCCTATTGAGAATATACCCGTAGGAATTCAAATCATTCTACAAAAAACATACCTGCACATGAATGTTTATTGGAGCACTATTCACAATTGCAAAAACATGGAACCAACCCTGCTGCCCATCGAAACTGGACTGGATAAAAAAAATGGGGTACATATACGCAATGGATTATTATGTATTCATTTAAAAAGGACAAGCATGTGGATTTTGCAGCAACTTGGATGGATTTAGAGTCGATCATACTCAGTGATCTATCACAGAAGCAAAGAACAGAGTACCATATGTTCTCACTTATAAGTGGACCTGAACAATTATCATGATACTATAAGAAAGGGTTTGGCAGTAGTGGGAACCTGCTGGGGAGTAGGATGGGATTGGCAGTTGAGGGAAACTGCCAGGGGAGGGAGGAGGGGGAAGCACACCTCATCAACAAGGGTACCTGCATAATTAACATTTGTATACCTAACCCTGACTTGTATCCCACGTCTTTAAAATAAAAAAATTTAAGTTAAAAAAAGTATGACTTAATCATTAAAGTTGTCATTAAAATTTTTGATGACATATTCTAATGAGATTTTTGTTAGACAACTTTAAATAACTTGAAATACTTATCTGACTTTATTATAAAACTCCTTCCATTCCCATCTACATATTTATGAGATAATGCTTATATCATAATGAGAATATAAAAATGATATTTAGTTCTTATTTAAGCAATGAGTAGTATTCATACATGGAAAAATTATAATAATAGGGAAAAGTACCATTAACATTATGCCAAAAACCCATTTTATGGTTAATAATTATCACAATTTACAATAAAAATGATGACTCAATCCAGAATATTTTAACTATTCGAGCTATATGGTCAGAGAAAATAAATATTTCAGTTTGCATAGATATTTTTGTTGCAGTGAATTGTGATGGAGTAATTTAACTAAGCTTACTTTCATGCATAGAGATACATTTAAGATAAAATTTTGTGTGAAATGTAGATGGAGATAGATGTTCTAAAATTCCTGTATTTCAATATTAAATCCAAACACTCATAGCATATATATGTTCCAAGTGCTTTTCATGGCTTCTTTTGTGAAAAATCAATCTTTATAATAATAATTTGATAACTATATATTACCAAGTCACAGAGCATGTTAAGAGGAAACTGAGCTCAATAGCTTGGGATGAGCTCAAGATAGAGGCTTGGGTAGACTGCTGCCAGATTTAGCCATTGGCTAAAACAAAATATTTACCAAAAAATGTGATATCCCAAACAGATGGTAAGGGTTGGACATTGAAGCGTAGGCAGCAGTCAAAAATTTTTTAAAAAGACCAAAACTCAGATCATGGTCCTGACTCCATAACAGAGCCTGAGGTCATGGCCAAGGCAAAGCCTGAGTCTATGCCTAGACACTGCTCTATCAATATCAAGGCAAAGACATGAACTGAGGAAAGGAGTTGCAGGATTGGAGCTGGCATTAGAATTGCCCTTCAGTCAAATTCAAATTCCTGGCCAGAGCTGACACTGTCAGACTATAGAGGTGCTGAATAAACAAAATGCTACTAAATCATACACTTGCAGTGGATAACTTCATGTTATACGAATTTCGCTATAAAGAAAACAAAGATATTTGGAGTTGTATCTAACCAGGAGGATTTTATGATCTAGGTGGAGAGACAAGAACAACTTAATTACAAGGATTTTAGAAAAGATTTTTAAAGTTTAAAAAAGGTAATAGAATTTGGAAAAAAACCCAAAATAATCAACTGACTTTCAGTTTAGCTGTGAATAATATAAAAATTTGTAAATTGAGCAATATGTGGTTTTTAAATTATGTTTAATTTGTTGGAATTTTTTTGTGCTCACAGAAAAAAAAATCCATTCTATTTTTATTTGTATATATTTTTTAAAGATGTGGGTTACTGTTCAGGGTTAGGTATAAAATGTTCTTGTTGCAGGTACCCTTGTTGATGAGGTGTGCCCCCCCTCCCCTGGCAGTTTCCCATTACTGCCAATCCCCACCCCCATCCCCTGGCAGTTTCCCACTATTGTCAATCCCTTTCTTATAGTATGATGATAATTGTTCGAGGTCCGCTTATCAGTGAGAACATGCGATACTCAGTTCTTTGTTTCTGTGATACATCTCTCAGTATTCTAAACTCTAAGTCCATCCAGGTTGTTGTGAAGTTCATGAAAAAAATCCATTCTAAATTAGGGCAGGATTGAGGTGTTGCCTTAAACATCTTGTCTGAAATTCTGATGGATTGAGTTTCAGACTGAATTCTCTTTTGAAACTGAGTTGTATTATTCCAGTTGTAGTCAGAAATCAGTAAAGGGCCAGATAAATGTTTGGCTTTAGTCTCAGAACCAAGTTTGGTCCTTGTGTTTGAAAATCTGATTTGCTTAATTGTTACAAGCAAGAATACTTTTAAAAACTAGGACTGCATAGGTACCTGTATCATGTTCATACTTGTCCAAGATTTCAGTTTTGCAATGAGAATGATCTTAACTATTGAAACAATAATCCCTAACCTCAGAGTTAGGCTAAGACTTTAGACAATGTTTTATAATCAGAGTTAGATTAGAATAGCCAACAATCAAGTGAATGAGGACATGATCTCTTAATTTTCAACTCAGCTATGGAGCTGCCTGGATTGTTAAACTGCCGAAATATTTTTAATGACTTTTGAAACAAATGGAAGACACAGTTATCACTATTTCAGAACATCGTCATTTATCAGTCACAGTAAGTAGGGAAAAAAGTATTCATTCTGAAATAGCTTTAAAATTTGCCTAAATACGGAACTATAACAAAAGCACTGCTCAGTTAAAAAAAAAAGAAGATCAGCTATATTCTCTAAGTATCAGTGCAGTAGAAGTTTGTTCTCCACAGCTTATAATCCCTTATGAGTCCTGAATGTAAAGTATATACTAAGAAATATGCAGCCCTTGGCAGCTTATCACGATTGATGCTGAGGAGAGAGGGAAAAAAGTTCATGATTAATGACCAAACTCTGATCATCCATATGCTTTTTTTATTGGGTTTATTGCCTCAAGAAAAGTTTCAGTTTTGCAGACTGGACTGGAATCAATATAGTTTATAAATAACAGCATTAATACAGATGTTCCCCACACTGTTCTCTAGGTTAAAATTAGACTATATCAGGGATCCTGAATGAATATTAAAAATTGAACTAAAGTGCATGTTAGTTTTAGATCTTGAATAAAAATTTGTATTTTGGATATTATTTTCATGAGCTCATGGTGGACATATATATCATAAATACATTTGTATGTTATCATTGCACTAATTTACAACTAGCCATTTGAACCATGAGTTTTATACATCTCCAATAAAGTTCTATAAGAACGGGCAAAGAAAAACAAGTCCATGAAAGCTACATGATGATACCATAGCAAATCTGATTTTCAGAAGATGCAAGGTGAACCAAAGGCAGGGGAAAGGACAATTCTGAAAGGCATGAGCTCCAGCATTTAAACAAAACCAAATCACAGCAAAACAAACAAAGAAGGAAATTCCTCGAGGTACTTGTGTTATTAAGTTTATGTAATTAAGGCATGCATTAAACGAAACAAGAAATTTTAGATTGTATGTGTCTGTGTGTATGTGTGTGTTTGTGAGCAGAATAAAATGTAAATGAAGATGGGAAAGTGAAGGAAACTAATCAAAACAATGCAGACAGGAATAAAAACCGTGAAAGCAAGAAAAAGAGTAGAAACAGTTGAACATTCAATTTCTCATAAGGAAAAGCCTGGAGGTAAGTGCATAGAATCTGGAGAGGAAAAACATAAAAAGTAAGCCACAAAAGATATTAGACACAAAGATAAGGTAATGATGGAGACAAAAACAAATCATTGTGAGAATTTTTAATGTCCTTGAAGCTAAAAACACTCTAAAAAGCGTAGAACAAAAGCATTTAGAATATATTTAAAAATAGATTTTAATTAAGAAATGAGCCGACATTTTAAAGACATCTTTCATTCTAAGTAAAAACCTGACCATAATTTGTCACAGAGACATTATTTTTCTTAAAGTTATAAAGGTCTAATTTCATTTATTTATTTATGGCACGCTTATAAAAATTTGTAGGGAAGTACATATAAATTATTTAATAAACATGAGCAAAGAACAGGAAATAATTTTAGGAAAAGTAAAAATGACTAACATACATAAAACTATATGAAAACACAAACCTTCCCAGTAATTATAGCCTAGGTCAAGTTTATATCAATTAATAAAATACTATTTTTTTTCTTTTGGCACAAGTAATTCTATTTCATGTTTGTAAAAGAAAATTTGACATTGGCTTGAGTTAAATAGCATTTGGACAAAGATGTTTTTATGGTCATTTTATATTCCCCAGTGTTGAGATAATTTTTTAAACATTTTCACATCTTATTCTTTTTTTAAAAAAAATAGTGGTGGGGTACAGGTGAGGATTTACTACATAAGTAAATTGCATACAGGTGAGGTTTGGGCTACTAGTGAGCCCTCTCTCCCCCTGGTAGTGGATCTGACACCCAGGATGTGGTTGTGTGCCCTGTTAATTCATTTAAGTTCTTTATAGGTTCTGCATGTTAGGCCTTTGTTGGTTGCATAGTTTGCAGATATTTTTTTCTAATTCTGTGGGCTATCTCTTTACTCTTTTGACAATTTCTTTTGCTGTGCAAAAACTTTAGTTTGATGAGGTCCTGCCTATCAATTTTAGATTTTGTTGCATTTGCTCAGATTGTCAAAATTTTAGAAAACTTGAAAATATGTGGTTCTGAAAGGATATAAGAAAACATACAGGAAAAGACAAAAAAGAGTAATAGTTATATAAAATTGACAGAAATAATAAAACTGTGATTGAAGATTTTTAATCTTTTTCAATAATTAATGATGACATTAATTGTAGTCTTCTCTTGAGAGTTGCAAAATAGAACAAAAGCCCTATTGCAAAGTTACAACTTTAATTAGAAGGTGCTTTAAATACTGCTGATTTATTTGATTTAAAAGGTAAATATGAGATCTGTATAATCACTCCCGGAAATACATCCAATTTGGTTTTTTTTTGTATATTAGCCTTTTGTACCTAATTTGTTCTCATTTCCAAGGTCACATTTATAACATTTTACATGGGTGCAGTGAATCATTTCTACAAAACTATTATTGAACTGGAATCATGGGAAGCAGTGAGTTATGGTTCACTGGACTGATTCTGAGGGCAAACCTGGAAGAACTAGAAATAACTCCAAATTTTTATAGAAATTGAACTAATATTGTTTACCTTTTGCTATATACCAGACACACATTATTGATTTTCATTCTCACAATAATCTATGAAAAATCACTATTGCCATCTGATATGTGATGTCTATAGGGTCAGAAAAGTTGATAAATATATTTTATTGATGAATAATGGTCAAGCCAAAATGGTTATGTAGGAATTAAAGACACCAAAGCCTGGTCTCATTACCCCTTATTTCTCAACTTGCGGTTCAACAGACCAGGGTGGGAGAACTCACAGCTGTGGAAAATGAAGATGGAACTGGAAACCAGTGCTCATGTCATTGACACTGTCATCCATCAAAGCAGAAAACAGGTCAGAAATGAAAGTGAACAGCAGAGGTCAGGAATCTAGATAAAGAAATTAAATCAAGTTATTGAAAATAGTCTCAAAGACAGGTCTTCTTTTAGGGAAAGATCCAGTTCTCCAAACTTAATTGACTAGAGTACCTGAGATGGAGGTGGGGAAGAAAGTTGCTTAGGAAGTTTGGTCTCAATGTACATAGATCCCTGTGAAAAGATTCATCATCACACATTCAGATGTTTTGGCATCTTTTAAGTTAGCTTTCTAGCCATACTACCACTGTGGTCTATTTTAGTCTAAGTTGGAACATTCCAACTTCCCACATGGGTGATTTACCCCCTCCTTTCTTTGTTGACTATTAAACATTTATTTTGGGTCAGGGGTAAGGCTAGGCACTGGGAATGCAATGATAATAAATATGGATATGATCCCTGCCTTCATCGAGTTTATGGTACAGACAGGTAAAAAGAAGATTATATCCTAGTGGGAAAGTGAATGTGAGAAAAAGAGAGTATCTCACTTCTAAAATAATGAGACCAGCTGAAATGCAGAGCATGCTGTCATGTCTGAGGATAGGCAAAATGAAGAGGGAAGACAGATTAAGTGTTGAGTGTTGAAAGCAATATTACTTGTGATCAAAACACATGATACATACAAGATAATAGAAGTACTGTGAAGTGATAGGAAGATTAAATGACAAACTTGTAGTCATTTAATGATTCATTGACTAATTTTTTACACACTTAATCTTGTATTTTATAGGCAAGAGACAAAAGAAGATATGGCACATAATCTTTGTTCAAAACTTCCACTTAATTTCACAAAGTTATTTTTATCGATTTTTGACATAAAAAATACATATAGACACAGTCATTTATTGTGGGCATAGGATTCTGGACAATCTACACTGTGAAAAGCTATGCTAACATAAAATTTTGACTTTTAAATATATGCAGCAGGAATTTTTAACGACACATGAAATATTCACCATATATTAACAAGTAAAAATACAAGCTTTTGTAACAGAACATAACATGATCCTGTAAAAGTTACATTTTTATGTATATTTTATGCAAGAAAGAAATCCAGAAGGGTATTATGTGCAGCACACAGTAGTTTCTAGTCAATATTTGTTGAAAACATAACTGAACAACCAAATGACTAAATGAACATGTCAATATTCTTTTGAGTACTGGAATCGTGGGTAATTTTCATTTTCCTTCTTCTATTTTTTTGTAGTCCAAACATTACATAATACTTAATAATTCGAACACTTACATATCATTTAAAAATATATTTAAGAATAGAACAATACAGAAGATTTAAGTGTTATCTGCAAAACAAGGTAGGGATATGTTTCTTTATGACTGAAAAGGCAGGGAAAATATGAGTGGAATTTATGGGCTGGTTATTTGCATGACAGCCTCAATTCCTTTTTTGAACTAGCAGTAAGGGATAGTTGGTGACATTATACCCACTACTCTTTGTCCTACCAATGTCAATAAATATAAGGAAGATGAAAATCTTGCTTCGTCTTACCTCTGGAATTCCTCTAACTGTTAAGTTCAATGGCATTCCACCCTTCACACTTTAAATCAACCCTACTTACACACCTTGAGGGTAGATAATTGTGCCTTATTGATGTTTTCTGTTTACAATCCCCAACACAGAATTAGGCAAATACTGGGTATTTTTCTTTTTTTTTCCTTTTATTTTTTCTTTTATTTATTTATTTATTTTTAATGTAAAGATGTGGGGTACAATTCAGGGTTATGTATACAAACATTGATCATGCAGATACCCCTGTTAATGAGGTATGCCCCTCGCCCCTCCCTGCCCTAGCAGTTTCCTTCAACTGCCAATCCCACCCCCACCCCCACCAACAGTTTCCTATTACTGCCAATCACTTTCTCATAGCATTATAATTGTTCAAGGTCCTCTTATGAGTGAGAACATATGGAACTCTGTTGTTTCTATGATAAATCACTGAGTATGATCGACTCCAAATACATCCAGGTTGCTGCAAAGTCCATATGTTTGTCATTCTTTATGGCTGCATAATAGTCCATTGTGTAATATTGGGTATTTTTCAAATGCCTATTGGGTTTTTCTTACACTGCTTTTCTAACATTGGGCCTAAATCAATTTAATCCTTTTGTAATTTTCTGTCTAGGTTCCTAGGCAATCAAGAATGAATCTATAGTATACCTGGCTTTGGTGTGGCTCCGGTGGTGGCCATGGAGCAAAGGATAGGCCTTTTGAGTATCATATCTATACAATTAGTGTCATACCAATAAAAACGATGCATTATAGAAGTAGGGAGGATAATACTAGATTGATAGCCATTTGTTTTGCACATGCCTGTGCATGCACACACACATTCACTTGTGCTCAAGCACACATTTTGCAGAGAGGGTACAAATTTTGTTAGAATTAACCAGAAAATAATGGCCTGATACATTATAATCAGAAAACTCTTGCTGGCAAGCCAAAACATTTTTGGAAGTCTAACACTCAAAAGTAAGTGTTAATACATGCATAGGCTGACTTATAGTTTTATTTTGAACCCTTGTTTGATGCACCATTACCTTTTGAACCAGATGTCACAACTGATTCTGTATTCTCTCTGATTGAGTTATTTTTCTACATCTTGAAGTCAATAAAACTACCTAACAGATTGGCTGTTTCATCACTTGGACTCCCCTGAGGGTAATCTCCACATCTCATTAACAATAAATTTGTTTCTCACATTAAATCAGCATTGGGTCAAGTGGAGACATGATTCTAATTCTTCAATTAACCAATTTCATGAACCATATTCCAGATGAAGTATTCAGGGATACCGCTAATCATTTATTTTTTTTTCCTCTTTATCCTAAAACCTGTAACAATTCATTTTCTTTTTAAATTATTTTAAAGTTATAGAATTATAGAGTTAGAGCTATAGACGTTAAGGAGCTTTCATATTCCATATTTTAAAAATATACTTAAAAATGGTATTTTTCATATGGAGAAATCATAAATTTAAGCTCCTATGGAATTCTTACATAGTTTCTTTCTTTAGAAACAGAAATGAAGAGCTACAATTGAAATAAGATTCACATATACATTTTTTAAACTTCTTTCCCAGTTTTTTTTATTGTGATATAATCCACATGACATATAATTTACCATATTAACCATTTTAAACGTACAGTTCAGTGGTATTAAATACTTTTATAATGTGCAGCTATCACTACCATCCATCTCCATAACTCTTCCATCTTTCATCTTACAAAACCAAAACCCATTTCACAATAACTCTCCTTCCCCTCCCACAACTGTCATTCCCTTTCTGCCTCTATTTTACTTCAAGTACCTCATATAAGTGAGATCATATATTCTTTATCTTTTTGAGATTAGCTTATTCCACTTAACATAATGTCCTCAAGGTTTATCTACACTGTGGCACATGTCAGAATTTCCTTCTTTTTAAAACTGAATAATATTCTGTTTTATGTGTATACCACATTATACTTCTCTGTTTATCCATCGGTAGCCACATGGATTGCTTTCAAGTTTTAGGGATGATCCTGTTTTCAATTCTTTTGGGTATATACCTAGAAGTGGAATTACTGACCATATGTAACTTCATTTTTAATTTTTTGATGAAGCATTTTATTTTCCGTAGTGGCTGTACCATTTTACAATCTTGCCAGTGGCACACAGGGTCCAGCTTCTCCATATCCATACCAACACTAAGATTCACATATACTTTAATGAGAGCAGTACTTAAAGCAAAAAAAAAAGAGAGAACTATTTGGACTTTTAATTAAAACATTTCTCTTTCTACCAGGATTTGCTTATTCATATTTAGGAATGTACAAAGTATGGGTTTATTGGCTAACTTTAGCTCATTAACTATGAGTTTATTTCCCAAATATTTTTATTTTATTTGCTATTATTCTGTTGAAAGAAAAAGCTATAAATTAAGATAGAAGCTACATAAAATTGTAGTTAGCAAAATAAAAATGACTTACAGACCACAAGGGATTTAGAGAGGTTTTCTGATTAGAATGCCAGGCGAAAGTTGGCTACTTTTAGTTTGAGCTTTGCTACTAAATAAATGCATCACTATGGGATAACTATTTCATCTTTTGAGTTCTCAATATTCTCACACTGAAATTATTTTCATGGACCATACTATGAGACTAAGATTTTTAAGTCAGGTGCTCATATAAATGGTATTGATTTTGGTTATTTATGACATTTTGTTTTTCTTAGAAATCTAGATTTGAGTAATATGAGGTGTGGGTTTTACATGTAGTCAGTCATAAAAATGAATGAGTAAATAGGTGATGGTTTGTGTTAGATTTAGAGGACACAAGTTAAATACTTGGCAACTATGTCGGTTCTTTCTTTCAGACTTGTGACAATGACAGATATAATTCATTCAGCATAGCTTATGACTCTGTTGAGAATATCGAGGCGGGACTTGAGGCCAAATATTCAAGGATTCACTGTCTACAGATGACAAAAATGAAGTTCAGAGTGATAGAAGATCATTCAAGCTCACAGCTTCATGTGGGTGATAAACTCTGCAGCAAAGCCTCTAATAACAGGCATTTGATTACTCTTCTGTTAAAAGAAAAATGCATTCATCAGTGGATTCATACTTATTAATATTTCAATCCTAATTTAGCTGGCAATGGGTGATATGTAACCAGGAAACAGAATTGACAACAGCAAGTAAGGTTAGGAACACACTACACACATACACAGGTAAAAGAGGGAGGTTACAAAATTTCCACTCATTTAAAGCATATGTGTACTTTAATTCAGTGTTAGAATCTGTGTCAAGCAGAATTAGAATTTCCCCTGCAATTAGAAAATTTGGAGTTTGGTGGGAGGGGTAGATAAAAGAGAAATACTAAATATATACACTAATTATGACAGAGATTTGGTATGTACTGCTAGGAAAGGAGGGCAGTGTGAGAGAGAGCAAGAGGACAATATTTAGATAGAAGCTTGTAGTGGATGCTTTGGTGTGCTCCCTATATTCACTCCTTTAGGTTAATTACATTTATTTCTTAGCTGCTAGAGTACTGTCTTTGATAGCTTATAGCTAAACCTTTTTCCAGCAATTGATCTTGGCCTAAGGGAGCAAGATCTTCCAAGGTTTGCTTACTCACCAGGGACAGATTACACCCAGGGAATGGTCAATGCAGGGCTACAACGCTCTGGCCCCAATATCTTCAAGTAGAGAAACTGTTGAAGGCTTATTCTACCTCCTTTGATACACTTGGTCTTGGCTGAGGCCTCAGTTGCAGTATACCATAGTTCAACCTCTCCCTCAGTCCAAACCTCACTCTCATTGACTCTCTCACAGTTGTGGATGCTGAGAACTCCCTCAAATTAATTTCCTGCATGAAAACCCCCATCTCTGACTCCATTTCCTAGTAAACACGCTATATCTGAGATAGTTTTTAGGGTAGTTTGAGGTAGCTGACTCTAAAATGAGATTGCTCACCATACAGTGAGGACTCCATCACTGGTGACAGGTGAAATCTGGATATTACATAACATGCTGGGGTGATGTAATTGTTAAAATTTTTACTAATGATGAGCTGAGATTTGATGAATACCAGTCAGCAGAAATACACCAGTGGGCATAATATTTCAGGCATTTGAAGAGTTTATATGTCCTTACTGTAAAGACTATGGAATTGTATGACTACTACTGAGGGCTATTGACTCACTATAAGACAATGAAAGTTCAAGATGATTATTTATCAATTTAAAGCAAAATGTAGAAGTAAGAGGACCTCTTTGATAGTGTGTGTGTGTGTGTGTGTGTGTGTGTGTATGTAAATAAATATATATAGACACTTTCATTTCCTGCAGTTGCAGATGAAAATATTTGAGGATCAGGTCCAGAACTAAAGTATATGAATTTTTTATTTTTTTGTGTTAAAGTCTCACTCTGTCGCTCAGGCTGGAGTGCCGTGGCACACTCACAGCCACCGCAGTCTCGACCTGCTGGAGTCAGGCGATCCTTCTGCCTCAGCCTTCCAAGTAGCTGGGATTACAGGCATGTGCCACCATGCCCTGCTAATTTTGGGATTTATTATAGACATGAAGTCTCGCTAAATTGCCAGGGCTGGTCTCGAACCTTGTTCTTCCAAAGTGATGGATTACGGGCTTGAGCCACCACCCCCGGTCCTAAAGTATATGATTAAGTTCCAGAGAAGGAATTTCAGTCTCTATGTTTTCTATACCATATTTTATACCACTGATTTAGAAGGAAAATAGTAAGGTGACCCTGAGAACAGTAAGGAGACACCTGAATTGATGCATTGGAAAATCTTGATTTCCCAGTACCAGTAAACCCTTTAGGCCTGTAGAAGCACTCTGCTTCTTTGTTAAAGGACAGTGTCTCCCCTTGCTTGAAGACAATGCAGAAACTTTGCTTGCAAATTAACATGTCCATGCTTGGAATACAACTCTACTTCCTTCTTTACAAACACACCAGTAACTAGGGTTAAGTTACAACCAGGCTGGCAGTTGATAATATCTAATGGTCAATTTTAAGTTCTCATTTTACTTGTGTTATTAGTAGCATCTAATAACCAATCACTCCTACTCTTTGAAATATATTCATTTGTCTTCCAGGACATCAATTTCCAGTTTTATCTCTGACATCATTGTTGCTTCCTCTCATATGAGTGTTGCTAATTTCTCCTCATCTGATGATCTGTTAACATTGGAAGGCATTAAGTTCAGTTACTGGCCTTCTCTTAGCAGTGTTCCCTCAATTCTTAAATTATCCTATCCATTCTCATAGCAATAAGTGCCATTCACATAATGATGACTTCCAAATTTATAACTCCACCCCGGACCTATTCCACAAACTTTAGTCTCCTACATCGAAATACCCACTCAACATCTGTATGTAGATGTCACATAGATATCCCAAACTTTATATGTCCTAAATTGATTCTTTTCTCCCTTACCCTGCCACTCCTGAAATTTTTCTCTGTCTCAATGAATGGAATTTTTTTAAAACAGTTGTTCATGGTAAAATGCTTGAGTGTCATTTGACATCTGACTTTTCTCTTACTTTCAGTCTTTTTATCAAATTGGTGAGTACTTCAAAATGTATCTGTAATTTTACCACTTCTTTTTTTGTCTTTTTCTTCTAACCCACACTTGCTTTCTCTTAGATGGTTGCAATCATTTTCATCATTAGGGGTCATGAACAGGACATGCTTTAATAACATTTTCACTTAAGCCGGGCTCGGTGGCTCAGCCTGTAATCCCATGCCTTTGGGAGGCTGAGGTGAGTGGATTGCCTGAGCCCGCGGTTCGAGACCC